>NC_133649.1:212586148-212770056 GCF_009905375.1 Apium graveolens | reverse complement strand
CTTCATCTCCATTAGCTGCCCAGTCCCTTTCTTGAGTAATGAAAGCCCTCTCCTTTTGCTTGAGTAGATCAAAATATTTCTTTTTGTAATCTACTTGTTCAAATTTCTTCTTTTCAGAAGTTGGCTTTCTGCACTCACCTGCAAAGTGTCCACTTATACCACAATTGAAACACTTGAACTTGGATTTGTCCACAGTGTTTTTGTGAGGTTTAGTGGCTCTAGTGTTTTTCTTGAATTTCATCTTTGCAAATCTTCTGGACAGAAATGCAAGATGCTCATCAATACCATCTGAGTCATCTTGGCTGGAGTTGTCTTCATTTTCAGCAACTTGCTCTTTCCCCTTGCTTGATTCCTGATTTCTTATACCATCTTTGGAGTTTGATGTAGATCTCGCAGTTTCTTGTCTGCATTTCCTCTCATCTTCAGCTACCAATGCAACTGAACTTCCTTTCTTTCTCCCCTTCTCCAATACCTCATCCTGTTCCAGCTCTAGTTCATAAGTCTTCAAGATTCCATACAATCTTTCAAGAGTGAAGTCCTTATAATCTTGAGAGTTTCTTAAGGAGACAGTCATGGGTTTCCATTCCTTTGGCAAGGATCTTAAAAATTTAAGATTTGAATCCTTCACCTGGTACACTCTTCCATACAGCTTCAGTCCATTCAACAGCTTTTGGAACCTATTGAATGTTTCATTTAAAGATTCATTTTCTTCAAAATGAAAGTATTCATACTGTTGAATGAGAAGCTGCATTTTGTTTTCTTTCACTTGTTCTGTACCTTCACACAGTAGTTGAACTGTGTCCCAAACCTCTTTGGCAGTTGTGCAATTTATCACATTATCAAACATATCCATGTTAAGACCATTAAACAAAATGTTCATAGCCTTCTTATCCTTGTGGACTTCTTCTGTGTCTTCCATTGTCCATTCTGCTCTAGGTTTTGGAATGGATTGACCAACAGCAACTGTGGCTGTAGCAACTGTTGCTACTTTGTGGGGAATGTGAGGACCATTCTCAATGCAGTTTACATAACCTTCATCTTGGGAGAGTAGATGAAGGTGCATTTTCACCTTCCAATGGTGATAACTGTCTTTGTCAAGAACTGAGATCTTTACTCCAATATCCTTCTTACTCATCTTTGTTAGATTCCAAGATCTTTAAACTCTTTGTATGTCAAGAGCCTGCTCTGATACCAATTGTTATTCCTAGTGGACTAACAATGAGATTTACAGAAGGGGGGTTGAATGTAAATCTCAAAACTTTTTCAAGTTTTGAGCAGTTTATGAAAGTTGTGTGTTCAAGAAGAACAAGTGTGTGAATTGCTTTAAGCTAATACAGACAGATATATATTCAAGCACAAATGTAAAGAACACAACAGACCTTAAAAACTTTTCTGGTGGATTTGTTGTTCCACCAGAGATGGTATTTTAGAAAATCTGTGATTAAACAATGTTGATCACAGCTGCATCCTAGTACAAACTAGATGAATTTTCTCTCAATATTTTTCTAAACAGCTCTGGAAAATCTCTCATCTAATTACTAGCTTCTACTTGGTTTATATATTACCAAGTGTACAAGTGAAGAACAATATAAAATACAGTAATAAAATAAGATCTTCACTTGCTTCTTTTCCTGTTCACTCCAGTACTTTGTTGACTATTGCATCTTTGTACTAGAGAAGAACGGCTGCTTTTTCTGTTGTTCCTGAAATTCGGCTACCACATCTCAGTTGTCTCTATCAACCCATGTGCCTCTGTTTGTAGGTACAACTACCCCTTATCAACGGCTAATCATCAGAACATCCGTTGAAGCTTTCATCCGTTGATGCACTCATCCGTTGAAGGATGTTATCCGTTGAAGCTTTCATCCGTTGATGCACTCATCCGTTGAAGGATGTTATCCGTTGATGACTTTATCCGTTGAAGCTTTAGAGACATCCGTTGAAGCTTAGCTTCTCATCCGTTGAAGGTCGTTAAGTCATCCGTTGATACCACTTCACTTACACAAAATTACAAGGCATGAAGTATTTACAATTGGCCTTCCTATCTGCATATCATCTAGTAGTCAACATGACTCATAGTTTCTCTCAACTTCCAAGAATTACATTTTAAATACAGAGACTGAAATATGCTACAACACTAGACTTATTTCTAAGTAAAGCTACACCATCAACGGATAGCCAAAGTGGTCTTATCCGTTGAGGCTACAGACACTAAATTTCTACTTAAGTATTTTGTTAAACATATCATCAAACTAATGCACATACATTCCTAACAGTTTCTTAGATTAGGAGATTGTGAGTTCTAGGAATGTGATTTGATTTTTCTTGTGTTATGGCTATTGTGTCAGATGGCGTCTTCAGCATCTTCGTCAGAGAGGACAACATCAGACCCAGTATTACCTCTAGGTTCTGAGCAGGTTTTTCCACCATTACCACCACCTCCACCCTTGCCACAGGGACCAGTACCATATCAGCTACCAGCACCAGAGGTACCATATTTTATTGATTACTTTCTCTACTTTGAGCCAGAGATACCTGAGTTCCCTCCACTAGAGTTTCCAGTATTCGATGTTCTTTATATAGACGATTTGCCTCAGTGGGAGGATTTGGATCCACAGGTTCCAGTAGAGCAACCTCAGATTCCACACCCGCAACCACAGCTAGAGCCCCAGATGTTCGCACCACCAGATCAACCTGTACTATTTCCATCACCATTAGCTATCTATGCCCCTGTGCCTGGGGTATATTAGTTCCCTCAGCAGGAGTTTATGGACGAGATTGTCGACCAGCCACTGCCATTGCCTACCCGAGGTTCTCGGACAGATCTTCGTGAGCCCCGTATGGTACCTTATCAGCAGTATCAGAGTGAGAGAGAGGAGAGGCAGAGATGGCAGGATCAGTGCTGAAAGATACTTGGATTATTTGAGACTCAAGAGTATGGACCAGTTAGAGCACTCCAGCCAGATTATATATTGAGAGAGAGACTCCGCCAAATACATACCCAGGAGATGGCCGATTTGAGATGAGAGGAGGTTCGCACCGATGATGTTTACCGCAGAGCGATGAGACTGACTGAGGCTCTGTTAGAGGCACTACAGTAGGAGTTAGGCCGAGTGCCGCCCGGATTTTGAGTTTAGCTGACAGTAGGATGTTGTACTATGTGTATTATATGTAGATAGATGGAGCATAGTATAGTATGACTGATTTATATATGTGTAGCCGCTAGTTTTGACTGGTAGTAGCAACATGATGACTAATCTGATGTAGACTCTTTTTGTATCAAGCACTGACAACTGTACCTGGTGTCATATCTATATATAAAATGAACCTTTCCACTTTTTCTTTTATTTTCCAGTCTTTCAAACATTTACATTTATTTTACTGTTTTACCGTTGCATATTTTAAAATGCTGTTTTATTTACAACCACGTTGTACCATTTATTTTTCCAAAATTTTCAATTATTTCTAAACGATTTACTTAAACATTAAACTATTTTTAATTACTTGTTTTAGTTACTTTATAAACTATTTTTTTTCTTTTCAATATCAACTGTTTAAATTTTGTTTTAATACCATATAAAATTGTTTTTTTATTCATATCACCTGTTTAATAAATTGTTATTAAAAGAACAAATTGTTTTATTATCAAAACCATGACACCAAAAAGAAAAACAAGAACCGAGTCGTCTAATGGCAATACCGAGGGTCAGAACAACAATAACCAAATGGACCAAATGTTTCACCTTATGCAATAACAAATGATGATGATGCAGCAGCAGATGCAGCAACAACAGCAGCAATTTCAGCAACAAATATTACAACAAGCAGTTCGTCCAGAACAACAAGCACCAGCAGCACCGATAGTTACTTTTAAGCAGTTCCAGTCGGTGAAGCCTCCAGAATTCGAAGGGTCAGCGGATCCTCCTAAGGCAAGAGCTTGGTTAAAAGAAATGGAAAAGGCCTTTGCGTTGGTCAAAGTTGAAGAAAACCAAAATACGGATTTTTCCAGTTATTTTTTGAAGGGAGAGGCCAATTACTGGTGGAAATCTAAGAAAGCACTGGAAGGTGAAGGTATAGTGAGTTGGGATAGATTTACCGATCTTTTTCTGGAGAAGTATTTTCCCCGTTACATGAAGAATCAAATGGAAATCAAGTTTTTGGAGTTGAAGCAGGGAAATTTGTCGGTCACAAATTATGAAGCCAAGTTCACTGAATTGGCTAGCTTTGTTCCTGAGCAGGTGGATACTGATGAAAAGCGAGCCAAGAGGTTTCAACAGGGATTGAAGCCATGGATCCGTAACAGGGTAGCAGTGTTCGAACTGATGACCTATACAGTCGTAGTTCAGAAGGCCATGATTATCGAGGGAGAAAGTGAAGCGTCTCAAAAGGAAAAAGGACCAGGAAGTTTTCAGAACCGCTCCAATAGAAGCCTGGGTTTCAAGCCCGGGGAAATGTGAATTTTGGAAGGACATAGCAGGGCAACCAGATGACGGGTAACCAACTCCCAGCCCCATATCAACAAAGACTTATCCGACCACCAATACCTGATTGCAGAACATGTGGGAAAAAGCATACTGGAATTTGTAACAAGCCAAACATCACGTGCTTCAAGTGCAAGCAGAAGGGACACTACTTTGGGGAATGTTCGATAGGGAAGGCAGAAGTCACTTGTTTCCAATGCGGAAGAAAAGGACACATCGCTAAGGACTGTAGAGGAGCAGCAATGGCCGCCAGCATTCCAAGGGTTTTGGCATTACCTTCGCCAACACCATAGAATCAGCCTAGGGCAAGGACTTTTAACATGTCAATGAAAGAAGCTGTGCAGAGTCCGAATGTGGTTGCAGTTACGCTTCCTATGAATTCTGTAAATGCATAAGTATTGATTGATTCTGGAGCTACGAGGTCTTTTATTTATGAAAAATTTATTCCTAAGCTATGTTGTGAAATTCAATGGTTAGACGAGACATTAATTATAAAGTTAGCAAATGATGATCAGATTGCGGTATATCGAGTGTGTCCAGGTTGCGATATTGAAATAGCGGGACATCATTTCTCAGCTGACTTGATACCTTTCAAGTTAGGAGAATTTGATGTTATTTTAGGAATGGATTGGTTATCCAGTAATAATGCTCAGATCGATTGCGCGAATAAGAAGGTGGATTTACGAACCGAGGAGAATGCAACAGTAACATTTAAAGGCGAAAAGCAGAAGCAGAGGTTCTTAACGATGATGCAAATGAGGCGATTGTTACGTCAAGGATGTCAAGCTTATTTAGCCTATGTATTGGATACGTAAAAAGAAAGTTCGAAGATTGAAGATATTTCTGTAGTTTGTGAGTTTCCCGATATCTTTCCAGATGAACTTCTAGGACTACCTCCGGATCGAGAAATCGAGTTCACTATTGATTTAGCACCAGGAACTGAACCAAATTCAAAAGCTCCATATCGAATGGCGCCTATTGAAATGAAAGAGTTAGCAAAGCAATTACAGGATCTTCTCGACAAAGGAATCATAAGGCCCAGTATATCTCCATGGGGTGCACCAGTGTTGTTCGTGAAGAAGAATGACGGTAGCATGTGACTATATATCGATTATCGTGAGCTGAACAAGTTAACTATCAAGAACAAATATCCTTTGCCCCGACGCGATGACTTATTTGATCAACTGAAGGGAGCGGCATGGTTTTCAAAAATTGATTTAAGATCAGGTTATCACCAATTGAAGATCAAGGTAGAAGATATTTCAAAGACTGCATTCCAAACTAGATACGGACACTACAAATTTCTTGTGATGGCATTTGGACTGACTAATGCACCAGCGGCATTTATGGATTTGATGAACTGAGTATTCAAGAGGTACTTGGATAAGTTTATCAGTGTATTTATTGATGACATCTTGATCTACTCGAAGACTGAAGAAGAACATGCAGAGCACCTGAGAATCATATTGGAAACATTAAGGAAGGAACAGCTCTACGCGAAGTTTTCAAAATGTGAATTTTGGTTAAAAGAAGTGCAATTTCTAGGTCACATCATCAGTGTTGAAGGATTTCAAGTCGATCCCGCAAAGATTGAAGCTAGAACTGGGAAAGACCAAAGACTCCGATGGAAGTCAGAAGTTTCTTGGGGTTAGCAGGTTATTACAGAAGATTTGTTAAAGATTTTGCAAAGATAGCCACACCACTGACCAAGTTAACCCAGAAGAATGAAAAGTTTGAATGGAATGAGAAATGCGAAGAGAGTTTCCAGGAATTGAAGAATCGATTGGTAACCGCACCCGTACTTGTTTTACCGGATGATCAAGGAGACTTTGTCATTTACTGCGATGCTTTCTATCGAGGACTTAGATGTGTTTTGATGTAGCATGGCAACGTAATCGCATACGCTTGTAGACAACTAAAGCCTTATGAGCATAAATATCCGAGACATGAACTGAAATTAGCAGCAATTGTATTCGCACTGAAACTATGGAGACATTACCTTTACGATAAAAGATGTGAAATTTACACGGATCATAAAAGTCTGAAGTACATTTTCACGAGAAAGAACTCAACATAAGACATCGACGTTGGCTAGAGCTAATCAAAGATTACGACGTATCAATCAATTATCATCCAGGCAAAGCGAATGTGATAGCAAATGCATTGAGTCAAAAGGAAAGATTGAACTCGTTAACATATTCAGAGGAATTGCTCAAAGAATTTGATAAATTGGAGATTGAAGTTCGTGTTCCAGAAAGCTCCACAAAAATGATTTACGCAATGACTTTTCAACCAAAATTATTGGAAAAGATAAGAAGATGTCAAGAAGAAGTAATGAATCACAAAATCGATAATTTGTCAGGAGAGGAGATTACCAGCCAAAATGATGACAAGGGAATTTTTCGAGTTGCTTCGAGAATCTGGATACCTAATGTACCGGAATTGAAAGCGGAAATTTTGCAAGACGCTCATAGTTCAAGATATTCAATTCATCCCAGGAGCACCAAGATGTATAGAGATCTGAAGGAAAGCTTTTGGTGGCCAGATATGAAGAAAGAGATAGCAGAATGGGTCAGTAAGTGTTATACGTGCCAACGAGTCAAAGCTAAACATCAACGCCCGAGCGGATTACTACAACCACTAGATATTCCAGAATGGAAATGGGAGCACTTAGAAATGGATTTCGTAGTAGGACTTCCAAGGACCTGAGCAAATCATGATGCGATTTGGGTTATTATCGACATATTAACAAAGTCAGCACATTTCCTTCCAATCAACCTCCCAATCAACGAAAGGTTTTCGCTTGACAAGTTAGTATACCTATATCTCAAGGAAATTGTGATGCACCATGGAGAGTACCTGTGTCCATTGTATCGGACCGAGATCCCCATTTTAATTCAAGATTTTGGAGACAATTCCAGGAATGTCTAGGGACCAAGCTAAACATGAGCACTGCTTATCATCCTCAGACGGACGGGCAAAGTGAAAGGACTATTCAGACAATTGAAGATATGTTACATGTATGTGCGATAGATTTTGAAGGTAGTTGGGACGAACATTTATCGCTAGTTGAATTCTCTTACAACAACAGCTACCATGCGATCATCGGAATGCCACCTTATGAAGCCTTATATAGAAGAAAATGCAGATCACCTACATGTTGGGACAAAGTTGGAGAGCGCAGAATTCTAGGTCCAGAACTGATTCAGCAGACCAAGGAAAAAATAGAACTTATTCGGAAGCAACTCGAAGCAGCGCAAAATCGACAATATAAATATGCAGATCCAACCAGAAGGGATGTGGACTATCAAGAAGGAGAACATGTACTGCTGAAGATATCACCATGGAAGGGATTGACTAGGTTTGGCAACAAAGGCAAGTTAAAGCCCCGATATGTCGGTCCATTTGAAATTCTGAAGAGAGTCGGAAAAGTTGCATATGAGTTAGCTTTACAACCCCATATGCAGCATATTCATAATGTGTTTCATGTGTCAATGCTTAAGAAGTATAACCCTGATACAAGGCATGTAATAGAGTATGAGTCGATAGAGCTTCAAGTTGATTTATCGTATATAGAGCAACCAGTAAAAATTTTAGATCGGCAAGAGAGAGTCTTAAGAAATAAGTCTGTACCATTAGTAAGAGCCTTGTGGAGAAATCCCGTGGTTGAATAATCAACCTGGAAGCTTGAGAGTGATATGTTTGAAAAGTACCCTTAGTTATTTTCATAGCGTGATCTGAGGACAGAATCCTATTAAGAGGGGGGAGAATATAACAACCGAGAAATTTCACTTGTATTATATCTTAATAAAGATAATTTGTATATATTATTATGTGATTAAGTGTGTTGAGTCATAAAACCCTAATTGCTATGTGCTACGCGTTGTCTGTTTTGATCGGAATGTGTTTTAGTTATTTATTGAGTGTTTTATTATAAGTTATAGGTTTATATCAAAATCCGTACAGCTTAAACAGTGTTTTAAAAGCCCATATTTTAAACAAAATCATTGGCCCTATTTTGCCAAATACGGCCTATACCACATCGATATTCTGAACATCTAGACGTTTTACAAATTTACCTTTTTCACGAAAAATGACTTTTCCGGGCCCCTTCGGGTGTCAAAAGCCCCACAAAAATCACATTTTTATTTTTATATTATCTTGAAATTATCAAACATCATTTTTCTTTGCATTTTTCTATTATTCACAATTTATGGGAATTTTTGGCATATATTTTGTATTTATTGGATTTTTAAAAATTCATAATTAATACCCAAAAATTATAAAAAATTGGGGCCAAATATTTTTATTAAATGTGTAATTGGACCCTTAATTTTATTTAGGGGTATTATTTTGGTCAATATAAATAGCTGAATTACTATTAATTATTAATTAATTAATCATAAAAAAATCAAAAAATTCAGGAAAATCCCCAATTCTCGAAAATTAGGGTTTGGAGTTCTTGGAATCAAACCGAAGTTTGAACGTGATTCTGTGCACCAATTTGATCATGTAAGTACTCATTGTGAAGCTCTTTCAATCCTCTATTAATTTATGTTATCAATTTCATTTGTTGATTTCTCGATTTTTATTTTGTAATTTCGGGTTTAATTATTGAATTCGGGTTGTTCGATTCGTTGTTTGTTAGATGATTATGATGATATAGATGAATAGATCGTGTAATTCTGAGTCGATTCGTGCTGGTTTCGTCGATGTTGCCTTTGATTTCGTGCTCGCCGGATAACGCCGCCGCCGTGTTATTCATTTTTCCGGCGTCGTTACCAACGAAGGAGGGAGGAGGAAGGAGGCAAAGTTGTTGTGGTATTATTATTGACTGAAAACAGTGGAGAAACGAGATGATTTTGTGATTTTACAACCGGAGTGGTGGCCGGAACCTGGGTTCGTCGCCGGGTTTTAGAACCGGCCGGCGACCCGGTTCGTTCTTGAAGACCCGGGGTCGACCCCGAAATCAACCCGGGTTTGATCCTCAAAACCCTGATCCCTTTCCCTGATTTCTGTTTCTGTATTTTTAGTTATTTAATTATATTTTTATAAAAATCTATTAAAAATCAAATTTAAAATCTGAATTATTTTATAATTAATTTCTAAATTATTTTGGTAATTTGGATATTCAAAATTAATTAATTATTTAATTATTTAAATATTTATCTAAATATTTATCTAAATATTTATTTAATTATCTATTATTTTATAATTAAGTAATTATGTAATAAATAAGATTAAATAATAAGATTGAATACTCGATTAATGACTCGATAATTAATCAATAAATGCGAGTAACCCGTAATTATTCGAGTTGTGTTTCGATAATTCGAGAATGGCGTTCAAGTGTCGATTTGATTGTTTATGCGATCCGATTTAGTTATAATTATTGGTGTCGTATAAGTAATCATAAGTAAGCGATTTAATCAAATAATTCGTAATTAATTATAATTAATTTTAAAAATTAGGGAATAATTATTTTAAAATATATTAATTCTTAATTAATTATTTAAAAATATAATTAAGGTTTAATTAATTAGGATTAATTAATTATAATTGATTTATAATTAATTAAATTTTGTTTAATGCGTAATAATTAAACCGTTAATCCGATTTAAGTGAAACGAAGACCCTTAGACTCAGAAAAATGAACCGATTCCATTAAAAATAATTATAAATCATAATTTCTTTTGAAAGCGAGTCGGCTTATGATAAATAATTGTTTATAGACCCTATTAGTGATAAAAACAAGTCTAATAAATCCTGAAAAATTAGGAATCGAACCAGCTCGTGTTTGGTAACGCGAATATAAGTCTAGTATTGATTCTAAAAAACTAATTATAAGTCTAAAATTAATTACGTGCCTTATGTGCTATGTGCTTTGCGTGATTATGTGAACCCTATGTGTTATATAGTAATATGCGAGTCAGATAAAATCGTATGGGTAAACAATTAGGGCTACGTGGTATCAACCTGAGATTTCGTATAAAGTAAGTCATCTAAACGCATATCTTTCCCTGATAGATTCAGTACCAGTAAGGCAAATCAAGCAGGAGACAGAAGGCCGTGAATCATACGAGGTGAAGTGCGCACCAGACAAGTTTTTCCCTTATTCTAAGTTCAGAATAGTGAAATATATCCAACTTTCCATATCAATTACACCTTGATAACTCTTGTTCACATATACTGATACATAATTATTGATCCTTATTTCTATTTTATTTCGATTCTCGATTTCTCCTAATTCATTGAATCCTCTATTCATATTCCAATACTAATACCCTTACATATATATACTCTGGTATATCCTGATGTTGGGATATATCGAAAGTATACCGATTGTTCCGGATGCTAAGTTATGGACTGGATGGTTACGATGTGGGCCGAGTATTAACCAGACCCTTGATTATTAGGCCATAGTTGCCTGGGTACCCCATATGTTGGTTGGGTCTATGCAGTTGGGTATAGATCCGCACTGTATCCTGACTGATCAGCAGGTTATAGTGCATATATTGGTTCATGTTTCCAGTCTTGTTCATTTGGCATTCGCCAGTAATGGCAATTATTATTCTTTAAAAAAACAGATGGTTGTTTAAACCAGCAGATTACCGGTTCATTTATTCTTCTCTCTTTACACCATATATATTGTTACAGGCTTGTTGAGCAATTTTGGCCCACCCCCTCTTATTGTTGTTCACCTTGTTTTTCAGTTAAGGTTGAGAATGAAACCCATCAGAACCCGAATAGTCAAGAAGCGGGTCAAACAGCGGAACCCTCTAATTTCAAGAGTGTTTGTCCCTATCCCAAAAGAGAGTTTTGAGTTGCCAGAGCAGGTGTAGCAGGATAAGTGATAGTGAAAATTAAATAAAAGATGTTTATTTTAAAACTTGAATAGAATAATGGTTTGTAATAAAGAGAGTTCTCGAGATAGTTGGTTTATAATGATTTGTAATAAAGTTGATTTTTCGTTCTTGTTTTCAATCCTTAACCTTGAAAAGATCCTGAGTAGTAGTAGTTCGGGGTAATTATTTATTTATTTTATGCTTGTACAGGTTCAGTAAGTAGTTAGTGTTAATAATGCCCTAAATCTATACCCCAGATTTGGAGAGTGTTATAGCGCGGCCGCGCCAGGTCGGGATCCCAGAATCCTGATTCTTATGGGCTTTTGATTGGAGGACTTCTACTATGCATGGGCGGCTATATATACCTAAATAAAGGTTGATTTTCACAAGGAGACGTACCTGAGCACAAGGAGAAGGCGTAAGAAGGCCGTTTTAGCACAATTCAACGAAGGCGAAAAAGATCTAGTTTATACTTGTGATTCTTTGTTCTAAGTTGTAACTTTGGATGCTAGTTTTCTTATTCGTGAAATTATACTCTTGTTTAGTACTTGGTTTATTATTTATTCAGTATAAAGACTACATTTATTATACAATGCTTTCATCGGAACCCACATTGATGATGAGTCCAATTATGGGCTAATCGTTATCATGGGGTTCTAGTAGATTTATTTATGGATTTCTTTAGTTAATTTGTTTCGATGCCTTAGTGTGTGGTGATTGTATAATAACCTAGTATTGGTTGTGTTTATTTGTCTTATGAGCGTCACGAACTTATAAGATAGTGTATTAATCTTTAATGAAGCGACAGTGAATATAAGGATTTAGAACTTGCCATGCTAGCATAGATTCATGTGTTACTGTTATACATGATTCGTAGGTAATTTTAACCATCTTACTTGCCCTATGTAATCACAATAGATAACTTGTGCATTAAACCGTTATGTTGTCAAATTCTATAAACATATAGGGTCTCAATATAATTGGTGTCTGTTCAGCTTCTATCTCTTTTGTGGATCTCTGGTAGTATGTTATTCGTACAACAAAAGTTGGCATTTATCAGTTTCGTGTTATCTGATTAGCGTCATCACCATTACATGCTAAGGTTAAGAATGAAAAGGCTATTGAAGGAAGTATTTAACGAAGTTAGAATCCCATGTTTGTGTCATATATTATTCAACTCTCTTTAATCTCTTAGTTAATGTTCTCCAGCATAATTCTCAAGAGTTAATCGTAGTATAATCAAAATCCAAATTATTATTCGTCTTAGCATTGAATAATAGCCATATCATTGTTGCATAAGTGCATAAATCATAAAGTTAATCTAACCAGTCTTTATGGGATGAACTAGAAATAATTCTATATTGCTTGCGATCGCGTATACTTGCGTGAATTATTAGCGCGTGCTTAGGGACTAACAATGGGAGCACAAATGGGAGATCTGGAAGAAATGTACTGAAAAAAATGTTGAGGAAGAAGAATGAGGAGTAGTAATAAGGCAGGGGAAGTAACTACGGCCTCAAACATATATGTATTGGTGGGGAGATTCCCTATGGACAAAAATATAAATTTTCAAGCTATGCTGAACGTGCTGACATCGATATGGAGACCAAAAGAAGGTCCCTTTTTCTTTTGCTCAACAACATGAATGTCTGGTATTTGAGCATCTTAATCATCTTCACTTGCTTCACTGTCATTGACCATTAGGGAACTGGATCCATCAACCACATGTCCTTGGTTTGCCTTCAATGACTTTCTTTGTAACATCTCAAGCTCTTATGTTTTCTAGATCCCATACAAAACTTTTAGTGTTATTCTGCTCAAGTCTATTCCTTCTCTAATAGCTGATATTTTTTGTTCAAGATGGTCAGAAAGAGCTAGCAAAAACTTTAGGTTAACCTCCATAGCTTCATAATATTTATCATGAAGTTACAAGTCATTTATCAATTTATTGAATCATTCAAAAACTTCATTAATTCTTTCTTTAGGCTTGGCCATGAAAACCTCATACCGAGACATCATTATTCTCCTTTGATTAGATCTTACTTCCCCTGTACCCTCACACATAATTTCATTCTTTTCCCAAATCCATTTGACTGTATTACAGTTGACAATATTGTTGTACATAACATTGTCAAATGACTCTATCAGTATTAGCTGCAAGCCACTTCAAAGAAACCTTTTCCTTTTCAGCATCTGTGTATTTTGAGGGGGCTTTAGAAGTATAGTGAGTTGGAATGACCATGTCTACATCAATAGATTCATCAAACCTTTCTTTGGGGATTAAAAGGCCATTCTTGAGAATATGGATGTACATGGGATTGGCTATCCTTATAAATAACATCATCTTTTTCTTCCAAAGTGTATAGTTGAATTTATCAAAGGTTGGTATCTTCATACTGCTTAACTTTTGTGCACTCATTCTTCCAAGATCTTTATCTGTTTACTTTCAGATTTTGCTCTAATATCACTTGTTAGATATTAAATGCAACACAGAAGGGGGGTGGATGGGTGGGTGAATGTGTTTCTTGGATTTTAACCTTTTTAACTTGTCTGGATTTTAGGTGAACAAAGCAGTTTAGATTTTGCAGAGATATTGTGTTTACAGAAATAACTAATAAACACAGTATTTTTAAAACTCACTTAATTTATATTAATTAAGTTGGTATTTCTACATATTCTGGGTTCTTAAGAATTAAGAAATCAACTTCTATCTTGAAAGAATACAAGAAAATTTAGATCTATTTTATTACTTGTGAACTATGGACCAGTGCAAGCTTTATAGACTAGCAACACGGGTTTACAAGACTTGCATTAAAATGTACTAAACAACTTCCTAAAACAACCTTTTTCTATTTCTATTTCTAGCTTAGAAAATCTGTGCAGAATCTTGCAGGTGCGTGACCATCCTTTATCCAGTTAATCTTGGACCTTGATCTTGTATTCTTTCAGCTACTTTGTAGACTTTTCAATCTAGTGAATAGATCATTTGTTGACCGATAATCTTAAATCTTGAACTTGTTTGCATTCTGTATTTGAGAAGTATGTCAAGATCTCCAGTTTGTTCTATAGAGAAGTGACATCTCGATAAGTATAATGACTTATCGAGATCTTTGAGTTATCTATAGGTATACTTGACTTGTCGAGGTATCTGAATCCTTGTATGTGAAATGACTTATCGATATGTCTGAGAACTCTACATATAGAAATTACTTTTCTATATCTCTAAGATCTCTATATACTCATTTTAACTTGTCGATATCTCTGAAATCTCTATATGAGAAATTGACTTGTCGATATCTCCAATTCTTTACATCTTCATTTGACTTGTCGATATCTCTGAGTTCTCAACATGCAGAAATGACTTGTCGATATCTCCAGTTCTCTACATCTTCATTTGACTTGTCGATATCTCTGAAATTTCTCTATAAGCCATTTTGGACTTTTCGATAAGTTATTATGAACTTCTCGAATGACGTCTCGATATAACTTGATCTGTGACTTGTCAATATCTTGACTTTGAACATTTTTCATAGAACAATTTTATTCAATTTTCAAGCTTCTACACTTTTCTCTGAGGCATGATCATGGTTTGATCTTCCTCTAAAGTTTATTCCTTAGATTGAATCTATTCACAGAAAAATCCTCCAGTCTAATCTTCTAACCTTTTTACAGACTCAAGAAATACAATATAGAATACCAAATTGATTATCAAATAACTAAATCTTAGGGTTGTCAGTGTGACTTAGTCTTGTTATTTTACAGGCATGTCTTGTATAACAAACAGTAAGGGCCTAGATCCCTCAACCTTCAACCTTGACTAAGGGGAAGATGATGGAGCCCAAGATAAAGTCCAGCCAATAATCAATCAAAAATAAAGATGATATTGGATTTGAAAGACTCAAGATGGTAGCTAAAGGCCCTTGTCTTGACAATGAGTTTGCTGAGTTCCTAGAAGCCTTGAAAGTCTCCTTCAACTTCAATCAGTTGACATACTGTTAGGCACAAAGCATGCGCTAAATAATTCACGCAAGTATACGCGTTCACAAGTAATATAGAATGATTTCTAGTTCGTTCCCACAGAGACTCTGATTAATTATATTTAATTAACACTTACTCACCAATGTATGATTATTCATTCAATGTCAAGACAATAACCATTAAGGTTGATTAACTAATAATTACTACGAGAATTAAACACTTAAATTAAAAATATTAAATGCACATGAGATCCTGACTTCATTAGTACCTCATTCAATAGTTATTGTTATTACCCTTAATATGTAATGGTGATGATATTAATCGAAAAACACGAAACTGATAAATGCCAACTTTCGTTGTACGATCACCATTCTACCAAGCATCCACAATTAAGATAGAAGTTGAATAGGCATCAATTATGTTGAGACCCTATATGTCTACAGAATTTGACAACATAACGATTTAAGCGCAAGTTATTCATGATGATTATACAGGGCAAATAAAACGGTTAGAGTTACCCGCTAATCATGCATACAATACATGAACCTATGCTAGCATGGCAAGTTCTAAATCTCAGGATTCACTGTCGTTTCACAAGAGATTAACAGGCTATTTTACATGTTCGCGACGCACATAAGACGAATAAGCATAACCTATACTAGATATCATACAATCACCACATATCAAGGTATTAAACAATTAACTAAAGAAATCCATAGTAAATCCGCTAGGATCCCATGATCACGATTAGCCCATAATAGAACTCATCGTCATCATGGGTTCATATGAAAGCATGATAATAACACAATGATATAAACTAATAAAAATACTTAATAAATAATGAAGCACGTCACAAGAGTATTAAGGTTCAAAACATAAAGAAAACTAGCATCCACAGTTACAACGAATTAAAAAAATCACAAGATAAACGTATGCTTCATCTTCTTTGTTGTTGCGTGCTAAAACGGTCTTTTCAATCTTCTTGCCTTCGCTCTTGATTATCTCCTCTATCAAGAAAACGTCTTCCCACAAGGTTTATATAATAACCCAAGAGAACCAGCACTAACAGAATCCCAATTGTAATAGAATTAATAAAATCCAGATTCTAAAATTCCGCCCACAGGCGGCCGCCTGCATCCTCCATGCGGGCGCCTGCTAGCGCACGACCGCCTGCTCTCTCCAGGCGGGCGCCTGCTACCCTTCTGGAAAATATTTTATTTTGCTTTTGTTTTTGCTGATTTCTTTGCTCATCTCCCCTAGACTGATTCCAAGCACTTCCTTAAGCTTTATTTGATGAAAACCACCTATCTAAGCTAGTTATACCCTAAAATGCAAAAACACTAGAAAACGCGTCAAATACACAAAATACTCGAGTTCAAGACACCAGTTCAAGCCGTTATGAGACGCTCTAAGTGGTATAAAATGCTACTTATCACACCCCCAAACTTAAATCGATGCTTGTCCTCAAGCATCACAGACTCAAACTCAGAATAAAACATGCATGAATACAACTATATGAATGCAGCGATCCCCATCGCGATGACTTAACCAACCAACACATGACATATCAACAAATGCAATTAGGCGAAGATCAATCATATCACGCAAGCTAACATACAACTAGAAACGTGGTGTGTGCGAATGCTTAACAGATATACTTCGAAACTAGATCAATCATCATAACTTAATTAACCTCAAGGCAATCACAAGCTTATACGAAGAATATATTCTAGACACAAAATGACTTATAACACTTCAAGATTATTGGAGTTTAGTAATCATGCTTTTATCAACACATAAAACAAATGCTTATTTGATCGTGCAATAAGCGAGGTCCACAAAAGACTTATGCAATGGTACCCATTTAGCGAGCATTAGGTTAGCGGATCCCAGACTATAAAAGCCTTAGGTCACTAGGCACAAAGTCCCCTAAGAACTTAATAACTCGAATACCAAAGAGCTCACTCGTGATCAATTGTGCATTAAACCATTTTTTTTTCTTCTTTTTTTTTCTTTTTCTTTTTTTTTTCAATTTCCGAGCAAGTGCATTTCGCTCCATCTTGCTCAACCCTAGACTACTCGTATACAATACGAGCCGGATACTAGCCATTTGACGCCTAGCCATAACTAGCAATGAATTCCAATTTTTATCTCCAATTTTTATCTTTTCATGTCTTTTATCATTAAGAGCCTATCATGCATTCTAAGCATAAGCAATAGATCAACCTCAAAAACCATCAAACCATGACAACAATCTAGTCCTTAAGCATACTCTAAGACTTAGTGAAATTATAAGTGCTTATAGCATGCATGCCAACCTAACAAGATTCAACATCAGTCTAACACTATCACAATACTCGCATCAATATCACATATTAATCAGTAAAGCAACACAAAAGGATCATGGTATATGGATGAGCTATATGACATGATAAATAAAGCTATAAAATAAAATAAAAAAACTAAAAAAACTATATGGTAAAAATATATAACTATATGAACTAAACTATCATGAAAATGCAACTACATGACACACACACAAATATGTTCCTTAACTACCACCCCCAAACTTAAAATCTTCACTATCCCCAGTGAAGGTAATAGAAAGGAACGCAGGGTATACCTACTCAGATGAATCATCATCATCATCATCACCCTCACCCTCAGAGGGTGGAGTGTTAGGAGGTTGATAAGCAAAATCCTCACCATAAACGGGCCACTGGATATTAGCTCCAAGGCCTCTAAATACAGTCCCAAGTGCTTGGGTGAGCTCCTGCGCAAACTGACTCTGTGACTCATACATCGCATCCATCATCTTGGAAAACCTCCTGTATTAGACATCAACCAATGCCGAACCATCTCCTCCTTGAACTCTCGAAGAGCCTGCCTCTCCCTGAGCCTGACTTGACCTAGCCATGGTAGCACCAGCTGCTGGAACTCCTCCTGGAAGGTGATATCCCAAACCATGTGACTCGGGCTCTCCACCCGTCTACTCCTGCATCGCATTCAAAGTTGATGAATCAATAGGAGCGGACGGCATCTGCAGTTGCTCATAAGAAGGCCACTGGACTCCACATGCCTTGCAAAGCTTCATGACAATAGAGGCATACGGGATAGAGTACTGCGATTTCCCCCTCAAAAAATTCAAAATCCCTTGGTAGATGTACTCACCAAGGTCCACATAATATTCATCATTCAAAATTCCCCATAACAACCTCGCCCTCTCCACTGTAACCTCATGTGAATGCAAAGAAGGAAGAATATTAGCACACATAAATGCATTCGAAGCACGAGCATACCTGTTCATCGCGACAGCAGGGAAATTACGATACTCGTTGGTTCCCCTTTTGAACTTGCACACTGTGCCCGACCGATAGAGAGTAGCAATAATCAAGTCCATATCAAAGTCCTCAGGGGTCTTTTCATTCCAATGCTCCTCTTGTGGGTTCCTTTGTCGCTGTCCAATTACCTGGCGAATCGCCTCGGGATGATAATCAATAGTAAGCCCATGAACAACAGAAAACCCATTCTTGTCGGCCTTGGCGTTCGCATATAACTCGCGAACGATACTCATCGGAACCACCTCAGGTGACTCGCAGAACGTAATCTATCCCTTCTCAGCAATCATCGGTAGCAAATCACCATCCCTCCCTGGTGGCAAGAACCCCCTCTCCCTCATAATAGGCTTAGTCAAAAGCTTGGTGTACTCTTCTTCAGCAGCCCCATCCAACAATCGGGGCCTCGTAACATTATTCCTCGAAGAATCAGTAGTAGTCGGGTTGGTCCTGCTGCTACCCACAGTTCGTGATCTCTTTGGGGCCATGAAAACTGAGAATAAGAGTTGGAGAGTTTGTGTTTGGTGTGTAGGAGAGATTTTGTAGAGTTGAAAGTGTGTATGATGTTTATGTAGAGGTTGTATGTATTTATAGGGCAAAATTAGGGTTAGAATTTGATTAGGAGTGGGGATTGTGGCTATGTATAGGGAGAAGTCGTGGGGTAATGGGTGATATGGGTTCTGTAAATTTTGTTTTTGTTTTGTTTTTTTATATAGGCTGAAAAATGATTTTTCAAAAATCAGGGGCGCAGTCGGTCGCCTGGCACCAGCAGGCGGTGCCTGCTAGCGCGCGACCGCCTGATCCTAGCAGGCGGGCGCCTGCAAGGCTTCTGGAAATTTTTTTTCCTGCCAACTTTTTTCAGATTTTTTGGGTTTTTGGATAAAGTACTAAATTCTAAGGTGTCCTATGGTCTCATATCTTGGGTTGCCTCCCAATAAGCGCTTCTTTTACGTCATTAGCTTGACGTGGAGTTATGCGATCAAGTTGACAATAAAACGACACTAACCACTTCACGTTTTTCCGTATCCCCATAATAGTGCTTCAGTCTTTGACCATTTACTTTGAATGCTTGGCCCGGATCGTTCTAAAAAATCTCCACCGCTCCATGTGGAAACACAGTTTTGACGATAAATGGTCAAGACCACCTTGATTTCAACTTTCCAGGAAAATGTCGGAGACGAGAGTTAAATAGAAGAACTTGTTACCCCGGCACGAATGCCTTAGGAAATAGTTTCCTGTCATGCCACCTTTTTACCTTTTCATTGTACATTTTGTTGTTTTCGTACGCTTGAAGTCGAAATTCATCAAGTTCATTTAACTGAAGCATTCGCTTCTTCCCAGCTGCATCTAGATCAAGGTTTAACTTCTTCAATGCCCAATAAGCCTTATGCTTAAGCTTCACAGGTAAATGACATCCCTTACCATAGACAAGTTGAAACGGGGACATCCTAAGTGGAGTCTTGTATGCTGTTTTATAAGCCCAAACAGCTTCATCGAGCTTCAAAGACCAATCTTTCCTTGACGGACAAACGACTTTCTCTAGAATGCGCTTGATCTCTCTATTTGACACTTTAGCTTGACCATTAGTTTGCGGATGATAGGAAGTAGCAATGCGATGATTCACATTGTAGCGTTGCATCATTGAAGTGAACTTACGATTGCAGAAATGTGACCCATCATCACTTATGATAACTCGTGGCATTCCAAACCTTGTGAATACCTGCTTATGAAGAAAACTCAACACTACCCTTGCGTCATTAGACGATAAAGCCTTGGCTTCCACCCATTTCGAGACATAATCGACTGCTAACAAGATGTACTGATTATTGCAGGACGAGATAAATAGTCCCATGAAATCGATTCCCCAAACATCGAAGACCTCAACTTCAAACATCACATTTAAAGGCATCTCATCCTTTCTGGTAAGATTCCCAACTCTTTGGCAATGATCACACCTTAAAATGAACTGATGTGCATCCTTAAACAACGTAAGCCAGAAAAAACCTGCTTGAAGAATACGAGATGTTGTCTTTTCACCACCATAATGTCCATTATAAGCTGTGGAATGACAGTCTCATAATATCCCCTCCGTCTCACAGAATGAGATACATTACCTGATGATCTGGTCAGCTCCTTATCTAAACAAATATGGTTCATCCCTCATGTACCACTTCACCTCATGCATAAACTTCTTCTTTTGAGCCGCATTTATATTAGGAGGCATTATATTGCTAACAAGATAGTTCACAAAATCTGTGAACCATGGCTCTTCCTCTTGAATTACAAACAACTGCTCATTCGGAAAAGATTTGTTGATCAATGTCTTATCATGTGAAGTAGAATTGGGATTCTCTAATCTAGAGAGATGGTCAGCTACTTGATTTTCAGTACCTTTTCAATCCTTGATCTCTAACTCGAATTCCTGTAGTAAGAGAACCCAACGAATAAGTCTAGGCTTCGAATCCTTCTTTGAGACCAGATAGCGGATGGCAGCATGATCAGTGAACACTGTCACCTTTGTCCCAAGTAGATAAGATCGAATTTTTTTGAAACCAAAAACTATAGCCAAGAGCTCCTTCTCAGTAGTGGTGTAGTTCAGTTGGGCTCCATTTAGCATCTTACTAGCATAATAGACCATATGAAAGATATTAGTCTTTCGCTACCCAAGAACTGCTCCCACTGCATAATTACTTGCATCACACATCATCTCAAAAGGTTCTCTCCAATCCGGTGCCGTAATAACTGGTGCGGTGATTAAATTCTTCTTGAGAGTCTCGAATGCTGCCAAGCATTCTTTATCAAATTTGAAAGGCACATCTTTTTCGAGCAAGTTGCACTACGGCTTAGATATCTTAGAGAAGTCCTTGATGAAATGCCAATAAAAACCCGCATGACCAAGAAAGCTACGGATTCCCTTCACAGAAATAGGTGGCGAAAGATTTTCAATGATGCCCACCTTGTCTTTATCCACCTCAACACCTTTACTGGAGACCATATGCCCAAGAATGATGCCTTGTTGCACCATGAAGTGACATTTTTCCCAATTGAGCACCAGATTGGTTTCCACACACCTTTTGAGCACCAAACGGAGATTATTCAAGCATTCATCATACGAATGTCAAAAGATGGAGAAGTCGTCCATGAACACTTCAACATTATTTCCAATCATATCAGAGAATATAGCCATCATGCATCTCTAAAAAGTGGCAGGTGCACCACATAAGCCAAAAAAAACTCTGCGAAAAGCAAACGTGCCAAATGGACAATTGAAAGTAGTATTCTCTTGATCTTCTCGTGTAATGCAAATCTGATTGTATCCCGAATAGCCATCCAGAAGACAATAATACTCATGACCAGCCAACCTGTCAAACATCTAATCAATGAATGGAAGAGGGAAGTGATCCTTCCTCGTGGCTTTATTCAACTTGTAGTCCATGCATACCCTCCATCCTGTGACTGTTCGAGTGGGGATGAGCTCGTTCTTCTCATTTGCTACCACAGTAATACCTCCTTTCTTAGGTACACTTTGCACGGGGCTCAACCAAGAACTGTCAGAAATAGGATATATAATTCCTGCATCCAGCCACTTTAAAATTTCTTTCTTGACCACTTCTTTCATGATAGGATTAAGCCTTCGCTGTTGCTCAACAGTCAGCTTGCTACCTTCCTCTAGCATAATTTTATGCATGTAGTACGAAGGGCTGATCCCTTTTATATCTGCTATAGTCCATCCGATGGCCGATTTAAATTCTCTCAAAATCCTCAAGAGCTTGTCCTCATCACTACCTGAAAGGTCAGATGCAATAATAACAGGCAAAGTAGATGCATCGCCTAAAAAAGCATACCTCAAGTGTTCAGGCAATGGTTTAAGCTCCAAAGTAGGTGCTTCCTGCATAGATGGTTTGAGCTTTCCCTCAGCATTCTTGAGATCAGTATTTCCCAGAGATTCAAATGGCATGTCTAGCTTTCGTTTCCAAGGAGAAGCATTTAGATTTTGTAACTGCTCATTGCCTTCATCATCTACACTGTCAAAATCCCCCAATAAGGCTTTTTCTAAGGCATCAGACCTTAGCACATGATCAAGTTCTGAAGTAACTGTAGAATCGACCTAATCCACCTTGAATCACTCCTCATCTTCCGTAGGGAATTTCATCGCATTGAACACATTGAATGTCACATCTTGATCTTGCACCCTCATAGTGAGTTCACCTTTTTGCACATCTATCAAGGTACGGCCTGTAGCAAAGAAAGGTCTTCCCAAGATTATGGGAATCTTCTTATCTTCCTCGAAATCCAGAATGACAAAATCTGTAGGAAAGATGAGCTTGTCCACCTTTACTAGCACGTCCTCCACGATGCCTCATGGGTATATAATCGGATGATCAGCCAATTGTAGAGACATGTAGGTGGGCTTCGGATCAGGTAAATTCAACTTTTTGAAGATAGACAACGACATCAGATTGATGCTTGCTCCCAAATGACAAAGGCACTTGTCAAATGACAACTTGCCAATGGTGCAAGGAATGGTGAAGCTACCTGGATCTTTAAGCTTTGGAGGTAACTTTTGTTGCAGCACGACACTGCACTCTTCCGTCAGAGCAACGGTATCTGGATCATCAAGTTTCACCTTCCTTGAAAGAATACCTTTCATGAATTTTGCATAACTAGGCATTTGCTTAAGAGCCTCAACGAAAGGTATGTTGATGTGAAGTTTCTTGAACACCTCCAGAAACTTACCAAATTGCGTGTCCAGCTTTTGTTTTTGCAATCGCTTAGGAAAAAATGGTGGAGGATAGAGCTCTTTCTCCCATGTATTACCCTCAGGCAGAGTGTGTTCAACAATAGTCTACCTTAGTTCCCCCTCTTTCTCCTTTTGTATTCCTTCTTCATCTAATCTTCAACTTCTCCATCTTTTGCTTTTTCAGCATCAACAACTTTTCCAGACCTTAAGATGACAACTTTGACTTGCTCTTTAGCTTCCTTCCTGCCTGGCACTTCAGTATCATTGGGAAGTGTGCCAGGTTGACGATTGAACAAGGCATTGGCTATTTGTCCAATTTGATGTTCCAAGGTCTTCATAGAAATAACCTGACTTTTGCACAGCAACTTTAACTCCTCAAAATCAGCACTAGAAGGTGGAGCAGCACCTCCTTGTTGATGATATGATTGCCTTTGAGCAAATTGCTGAGGTTGCTGGAATCTAGGTGGATTAAACTGTTTACTTGCAGCTTGCTGATATGGTTGCTGAACAACATTCTGATTATTGCTCCAACTGAAATTGGGATGATTTTTATTATTAGGATGATAAGTAGCGGGCACAGGCTGCTGCGGTCTCTGAAAATTGTTCACATACTGAACAGATTCATTAACAAGAGAACATTGATCCGTAGCATGAGAGCCTGCACAAAGCTCACAGACACTAGCTATTTGATTTACTCCATAGTTGGCTAAAGAACCGACCTTCATAGACAGCGCCTGGAGCTGCGCTGCAATAGCTGTAGCTGCATCAACTTCCAGAATACCTGCTACCTTCCCATGCATCATCCGTTGAGTTGGGTTTTGATACTCGTTTGCAGCCATAGTTTCAATAAGATTATAGGCCTCATTATAGCTTTTGGCCTACAAGGCACCTCCAGAAGCTGCATCAAGCATGGGCCGAGATTGGGCCCCCAAACAATTGTAGAAACCAGTGATCACCATCCAGTCAGGCATACCATGATGTGGACACTTTCTCAACATCTCCTTGTCGCTCCCAAGCTTCACACATAGATTCTCCTTGTTGCTGCGCAAACTGAGTAAGAGCACTCCTCATAGCTGCAGTTTTGGCCATTGGATAGAACTTCACCAGAAACTTTTGCACAAGATCTTCCCAAGTAGTGATGGACCCAGCTGGTAAAGAATGTAACCAGTCCTTAGCTTTGTCCCTCAGAGAGAATGGGAAAAGCCTCAGCTTGATAGCCTCATTAGTAACGCCATTATATTTGAAAGTACTACAGATCTCGAAAAAATTCCTGATATGCATGTTGGGATCTTCAGTCGCAGCACCTCCGAAAGAAACAGAATTCTGCACCATCTGAATAGTGCCCGACTTGATTTCAAAAGTATTGGCCTGGATAGCCGGATGAATGATGCTTGACTGAATGTCATCAATTTTAGGCCGAGAAAAGTCCATAAGAGCTGGATCAGCTTGAACTACACGATCACCCATTGTTTCAGGTTCTTTCTTTTCACTATCTTTATCCGAATCTTCAAAAACTCTTCTCCGGAAAGTCAAGAGCTGTATCTGTGTCCTCAGCTTTATCCAGATTTCTCTTGTGAGTGCGAGAACGTGTTTGCATATACGCTCGCTAGAGTACCTGAAACACAACCAGAAGTAGTAAGTAACAAGTCTTAATCAATGAATCCTAATGACCACTGATGGCAAGTACATAAACTAAACAAATTAACACCGAGTCCCCGGCAGCGGTGCCAAAAACTTGTTAGGCACAAAGCATGCGCTAAATAATTCACGCAAGTATACGCGTTCGCAAGTAATATAGAATGATTTGTAGTTCGTTCCCACAAAGACTCTGATTAATTATATTTAATTTACACTTACTCACCAATGTATGATTATTCTTCAATGTCAAGACAATAACAATTAAGGTTGATTAACTAATAATTACTACGAGAATTAAACACTTAAATTAATAATATTAAACATACATGAGATCCTGACTTCATTACTACTTCATTCAATAGTTATTGTTATTACCCTTAGCATGTAATGGTGATGATATTAATCGAATAACACGAAACTGATAAATGCCAACTTTCGTTGTACGAATACCATTCTACCAAGTATCCATAATTAAGATAGAAGTTGAATAGGCATCAATTATGTTGAGACCCTATATGTCTACAGAATTTGACAACATAACGATTTAAGCGCAAGTTATTCATGATGATTACATAGGGCAAGTAAAATGGTTAGAGTTACCCACTAATCATGCATACAATACACGAACCTATGCTAGCATGGCAAATTCTAAATCTCAAGATTCACTGTCGCTATACAAGAGATTAACAGGCTAACTTACATGTTCGCGACGCACATAAGACGAATAAGCACAACCTATACTAGATATCATACAATCACCATATATCAAGGTATTAAACAATTAACTAAAGAAATCCATAGTAAATCCGCTAGGATCCCATGATCACGATTAGCCCATAATAGAACTCATCGTCACCATGGGTTCATATGAAAGCATGATAATAACACAACGATATAAACTAATAAAAATACTTAATAAATAATGAAGTACGTCACAAGAGTATTAAGGTTCAAAGCATAAAGAAAACTAGCATCCACAGTTATAATGAATTAAAAGAATCATAAGATAAACGTATACTTCATCTTTTTCGTTGTTGCGTGCTAAAACGGTCTTCTCAATCTTCTTGCCTTCGCTCTTGATTATCTCCTCTATCAAGAAAACGTCTTTCCATAAGGTTTATATAATAACCCAAGAGAACCAGCGCTAACAGAAGCCCAATTGTAATAATATTAATAAAATCCAGATTCTAAAATTCCGCCCAAAGGCGACCGCCTGCATCCTCCACTCGGGCGCCTGCTAGCGCGCGGCCGCCTGCTCTCTCCAGGCGGGCGCTTGCTACCCTTCTGGAAAATATTTTATTTTGCTTATGTTTTTGCTGATTTCTTCGCTCATCTCCCCTAGACTGATTCCAAGCACTTCCTTAAGCTTTATTTGATAAAAACCACCTATCTAACCTAGTTATACCCTAAAATGCAAAAACACTAGAAAATGCGTCAAATACACAAAATACTCGAGTTCAAGACACCAATTCAAGCCGTTATGAGACGCTCTAAGTGGTATTAAATGCAACTTATCACATAAAAAAAGGTTATGGATAAAAAATCAATTTCCTGAGGGTGGTGTTGGTGACAAGACAAAACTTTCTAGAAAAAAGGGTAGTTGTGAATGTAAATGATTCAGGAGTGGATGGGTGTATGCAGGTGTCCCTTTCTTTCCTACAATAGAGAAGGGCATATGAGTTGGACATTTTCATCAACAAAGTCAAAGTGATGAGTCCAAAGGACACTCTCTTGATGCATGAGCTTAAAAATGGACAAATAGCTATTTTTTCTGAAGCATATCTATATCCAAGTAAGGGAGTGGCCTACATATATCCCAACACAAAAAGATGCAAGCACTTCCAACTACCCAAGCACTGTGTCATGGGGAATAAAAAGTTGATGATGATTTTCGAGACAAACTTGAAGACCAAGAAAAATAAAGCTCATGAAGATGTTGAGATGATAAAGATTCTTGCAAAATATTTGAAAAATGCAGAAGCTATACTACCAAGGACTTAAATTAATCAAAAAGATGACTTGGATGATGATTAGTAAAAAAAAGATGAACATAAATCTTCTGACTCATATTCTAGTCAATCTAGCAAAGGAAGTGGTTGTGATGTGGATGAGAAGAAGAAAGGGAGGGAGGAAAAGAAGGGAAATGATGACAGCTAGGGAAAGAATAGAGATGCAGGAGATGGAAGAGACATCATAAAGAGACCAACAACCCAAATATCCAAAATCCTACCCATCCAAATACGAACACCTAGCCATACACAATATCAAACTGTCCAAACCTCTAAGCCCAAGTACCTGTATAAACAAACTGCAAATTTTTTACTCAAAATCCCTATCAGAGCAAGCCAAACCTTTCTAAAGAAAATTTCCAAATCAACTTCATTCAAACCTCTAACTAAAACTCACTTCAAGTCTGCAGGAAGAAAGCCAATTATATTCAACTTGAAACTGGTGTACTTTGGGATTGCTTTAATTAGGATGACTTTCTACCAATCTTAGAAAATATATCAGATAATGAATATAACAAACATCTAGCTGAAGAAATAA
The DNA here is from genome assembly GCF_009905375.1 of Apium graveolens. Lineage (NCBI taxonomy): Eukaryota > Viridiplantae > Streptophyta > Magnoliopsida > Apiales > Apiaceae > Apium > Apium graveolens. Next base: position 212,742,491 of record NC_133649.1, on the reverse strand, counting down.
CCAAAGTTTGTGTTATTTCTTTAGGAGAAATCATGATCTACTTTAAAGATGGCACATTCAACTTATTGAATAGAGAAGTTATTGAGAATTATTCAACTACAGAACTTGAAAGGATGAAAAATTTGATGAATGCAAGAGATTCTTTTACAAGGATGAGGAAAGCTGAGTTGGCAGGGAGATTGAGAGAAATAAATATAAGACATGCAAGGGAAAAGGCTGAAAGGGAGGAAAGTGAAAGAAAATATGCCAAGAAGATTGAAATGTTTGAGCAAAGGTTAAATGAGCTGAAAGCCAAAAGACTGAGCATGATATCTCTAAATGGTCTATTTCTGCATGTAAAGACTCATAAGTTATTAAGGTACATAATCAACTATCTTGATAGTTACTCGTTGGATGAACGACTCAAGCTGGTTGAATCTCTAAGAGGAACATAAATCATAGAAGAACTTGAAGTCCTAGAGTTAGACTGAAAGATCTAATTAGAGAGCAGCCATGCTATGAAAAATTCAGATAATCATGTACTTCAAATTTCATGTAACTACAAGAATATATGAAATCCGTATTTTGTAAGTCTCTATTTATTTAATTTTATCTTGGGGTTAGTCTTGTTATCAGGCATGAATTTATGACAAGTAATCTTCTCACAAATTGGGGGAGATTGTTGTGCAAGACATGCCTGTACATAACAAGACTAAGTCATCTTGACAACCCTAAGGATAAGTTGTATGATAATCTAATTTTGTATTCTGTAATTGTATTACTTGAGCTTGTAAAAATGTTAAGTAGATTAGACTGGAGGAGTTTTTTGTGAACAGTCATCAAGCAAAGGAATAAACTGTGGAAGAAGATCAAATCCTGATCATGCCTTAGAGAGAAGTGTAGCAGCTTGGATTTTAATAATTCTGTTCTAGAAAAATATTCTAAGTAAGATATCAACAAGTCACATATCAAGGAATATCGAGAAGTCTATCGAGAAGTCCAAAATGACTTTTAGAGAAGTCCCAAGAGATATTGATAAATCAATATGCATGTAGAGATCTTAGATATCGACAAGTAAAAAAGAACATGTAGAGAACTGAAGATATCGACAAGTCATTTCTTCATGTAAAGATCTAGAGATATCGACAAGCCAAATCTTCATGTAGAGATCTGGAGATATCGACAAGTCATTTCTTCATGTAGAGATCTAGAGATATCGACAAGCCAAATCTTTATATAGAGATTTAGAGATATCGACAAGTCAAAAGCCTATGTAGAGAACTAGAGATATCGACAAGTCATTCTACATGTAGAGAACTGAAGACCTCGACAAGTCATTAACACATGTAGAGAACTCAAGATATTAATAAGTCATTTTACTTATCGATATATGACATTTTTATAGAAAAAAGAGATCTCAACAAACTATCTCATAATTTAGAATGCAGACAGGTTAAAGATTTAAGATTATTACTCACCAAACAATTCTATCACTGAATCGGAAAGACTGTAAAAGCAGCTTGAAGAATTTAAGATCAAGGGATAAGATTCACTGGACAAAGGAGGGTCACAGACCTATTAGTGTCTGCACAGATTTGCTAACAGTGGAAATGGAAAATATACAAAGTAGCTTTAGAAACTGTGTTAGTCCATTTTAGTGCAAGTTTTGTAATCCCGTGCATGTTGATCTATAAAGCATTCACGAGTCCTTTGTTTAGACGTAACAAATAGATAAGAAAAATCTTGAATTCTTTCTGAAGAATTGTATATGAGTTCTTATCTTTAAGAACACATATTTGTAGCACAACAAATTTTATATTAATAAATCAAGTGAGTTTTTGATATTTGCTTGTGTGTTTTACATTAGTACAATATCTCTGCAAATTCATACATCTGTCTTATTCTAAATAGCCAAATACTTTCACAAGTTAATATTTCAAGAAAACACATTCACCCCCACCTGTGTTGCATACCCAACAAAGATCTCAAGGGTTCAAGTGAAGTTGATTGAGAATACAAAGATTATAATGCGAAGGCCTGGGAGCAGAACTAGTCACCTGTGAACCAGACCATTGTACTAGGCATCCGTGAAAGGAAATTGATTATTATCTCTATAAAGATTGTTAAGTGTGAATTTGTATTGAAGCTTAAAGTCATATGAAATGTACAAAGACTCAAAGGTCTGAAGATTGAAAGATGAACAACTTATAAGACTACGAAGATCAAGGTTAAGGGTTTAAGGACAAGAAAGCTTTAGTGGATCACAATTACAAAAACATTCCTTATGATTTTTGTTGGCTCCAAGACTTAAAATAACAAGTAAATTCTTTCTTAGAGATGTTTATACTTCGGTCACCATCAAGAACTCAAGGAATATAATTCTAAATGTCCTGTCACAATGATTCTTATAACCCTTTTGCTTTGTGGCTACACCTGTGACTCCGGTAGCATTTGTACTAGATCTTGTTGGCTCCAAAAATTAAAATGTAAAGTAAACTCTAAGGAAAATCATGTATGTTTATTTAAAAGGTTGGATTTCAACATCTAGCTGTCGTGAACCCTATGTTGACTTCTGAGCTTAAAACCAATAAGATTTTCTGAGGCAAAAGTCAGTCATCGACATAACCATTACTCTAATCTATGTCTAGCTTTTCCTTTGGTTCTTGTCGAGTTCTAAGGTCCTTCACCTTGCACATATCGACATCTGAAGAGTCTGAATGCCTTAAATCATGGTTATGGTTGACATGTAGCTTCTCGAGGGTCCTACTCGACACGTTGCTATTATACAAAAGACAAAGTAATGTGTGGACATGATTGGTCGATATATAGAATGATGTCATAGGATTGGTCGATATCTAAAACTAAAGGAAGATGAATTAGTCGACATCTAGCCCCTATTGGCCAATGCCTTTGAATTTAAGTGGACTAGAAGTTGCCACCTCACCTATCCCTTTGTCCAAGCAATATTCAGATCTACATGCCTATATTTTCAATCAAATCAGAACTTCTCTTCAAGCAAACATTCTTTACAGTAAAGAAACTTTGCAGAATTTATTTCTCAAGCTTATTTGATTCAATCTATTAATTTTTACAAGGAGAAGTGTGGCTCAATTTTCTACACACCATTAAGAAACTTTAAGAAAACGATTAAATTACATTTACCCCTCTCTATAATTGGACTTTAGACCTAACAAATAATGGTGTGATTTGTTATGTGTAGCATGGTGTGGGCAGTGGATCAGGTAATGTAACCATGGTAACACGGATGAGGATACAAAAAGAGGCTACGAATTTATAAATGAAACTATTGTTGTGGACTCAAAAAGGAAATGTGTAGCTGAGCATACTAACTTGGATGGAAATGAGCCTATAATCCAGTCTGTTAATAATCGGGAAATGGGCCAAAAAACTTGTTGGAGGAGGGACCTGTGTTACAGGCCCTCCCAGAAAAATGAGTATCTTAGTATGGAATTGCTGTGGGTTGGGTAAACCATAGACAATTTATTTTATTAAGAAAATTACCCAACCAATCAAATCAAATATAATTTTCTTGTCAGGAATTTTAGCAAAGGCACATAAAGTGAGGGATTTATGTAAACAAATAGATTTTGTAGAGTATTGAGTGGTCGAAGCATACAAGGTCATAATGGCGGATTAACATTATAATGGAAGAACGAAGGAGGATGCTAAATAACAAAGAGTGGAGCTTATTGTATAGATTTTGAAGTTAAGAATGCGCAAATTGGGCGATGATGTTATAATAGGTATTACAGATGTCCGGAACGAAGCAGGAGAAGAATCTTATGGGATATACTACGAGGTCTAATAGGGGAATCAATATTCCCATGGTGTATTTTAGGAGATTTTAATGATATAATAGTTGTAGGGGAGAAATGGGGTGGATGTGAACAACATTTGGGTTTGTTAACGGGGTTCACAGAAATGATAATTTGATTGTAGTTTGTTGAACTTATGGTACGTAGGGGAACAGTTTACTTGAGAGAAGTATAATATATAAGAGAAGTTGGACAGAGCATGTGCAAATTAGTCTTGGCGTAATTTATTTTCGTAGGAAGAGTTGAGAGTTATGCTAGTATCTACGTCTCACTATACACCAATTTATTTCCAACAGCATAAATATGTATACATTCCAAAGAAATGATGATTCAAATTTGAGAATGTATGGCCGAAAGAGGATGAATTTTAACAAATTGTTAAAAATGGTTGGGAAGATAATGGGGACATGGAGATCATGGAAAAAATAACATTTTGTGGGTTACCATAATGTGGGGAGGTATGAACATCGAGCATAAAGGAAGAATAAAGGTGTGTTGGGTAAAACTCTGAAAACTTAGGTCTAAAGAGGATGCTCATGGAATTAGTACTGTATATTGAAACGCATGTGATGGGACTTTTTCTAACTATTCTAAAAAAAAGAAATATGTTGGAAGCTCCGGTTGAAAGAGAGAGATCAAAACACACATTTTTTTCAAAAGTATGTTTTGCCAAGGAGAAGAACGAATTTAGTAGAAAAAATCAAGGACAGCTTTGAAAAGTGGTGTGAGATAATGAAAGAAGTAAAAATAGTAATTCAAAATTACTTCTTAGACCTGTTTACATTATCAACTTCTAATGGGCAATTATCAGTTAGAGAAGAGGTAAATTAATTATCTGATCAGGTGATTATGGATTTAATATCGGGAATCACGGAAGAGGAGGTGCGATGTATCTTCTTCTCTATACACCCGGAGAAATATCCACGGTTAGATGGCTTTATCCATGCCTTTTACCAATCATTTTGGAGTGTGGTGAAGAAGGACCTAACTCAGTTTTGTCAAAGATTTATGTGCATGGGTGAGTTGCCAGTAGGGATGAATCAGACGTTAATATGCCTCATACCAAAAGTTTCAGTCCCACAAATAATGTCAAATTTTCGCATAATATCATTGTGTAATGTTTTGCTGATGATATTGTTAAAGGTACTATCTAATAGACTAAAAGCATGCCTGGGTTTGTTTATATCAAATAGACAAAATGCATTTTTTGGTGTGCATTACTAGATAAACTTCAATAGATATCGGCCAGAAACCGATGTTAAACGTTTTCCTGAACGATGTCTATGCGGGTGTAGAGAAAGGTACCCCCATATGATATCGATTGTGAACCGATGTGTGGGAACATCTTTAACATCAGTTCCGAATTATAGCCCGATGTATATTCTCTATTTTTAAACAGAAGCTGCATTACAATCTTTTCTAAATAGCTTTTATATGATCTAATCATGAACTTTAACAATTAATTTACAAAGTATAAGTCAGTATTCATATCATTTTTAAAAATAAATTTGATGTCAAAGTTGTCTTCTGACATCGCTTTCAAACAATAACCGATATAAGTTCTTATTTTTCACATTGGTTATAGTTTCTGACATGATGTGTTTTTCCTTTTCAACATCAGTTTACTAATAGGAACTGTTGTCTATCTGTGCCTGTGTCCATCATCTTGTATCCGATGTAAAAGGTAATGACCTTTCTCCTTCTTTGACATCAGTTTTTAAAATTTTGCCGATGTATTTGTTTTAAGTTTATATCAACTGCTTTGCAGATTTGTTTAAGAACTGATGTCTATGTAGCTTTTTAACAACAGTTTTTTAGAAAGTGTAGAAATTGATGTCTATATGCCTAAAAATTAGACAGACACTGATTGTTTTATATGCACCCATGACATACTAAATGGCAAAAATACCAAATGCCTTCTATATCAATTGCCAAAACAGAAAAAACTGGCTACCTAAGGTAACCAAATCACCAGCAAGCCAACACAATAATATATCCGATCAAACCAACACAATAATATCCAAATCTAACACAAAATCTATATAGAAAAACATTTGTTTCATTACTAAAACATCATCAAACCATCATAGCATATCAGCAGCCTGCAACGTACAACCTTAAAGTATCATAATTAAGACCACATGTCATGGTAAATTTACAATTTTTTTGACATAACTAATAAGAATAGTTTCATTTCATGAAAGTTAGAGAAGCGAAGCAGCTAGCTACATGAATCCTTCGATGTAGCCAAGAGTCTCCATACGAACAACATCAAGATCCTTCATGCTGTAGGATTTTCAATTCTTGCTTGATCACTGTGCATATTTAACAAAAATAAAAAATAATAATAAAAATAATAATAAAACAAAGAAGCATTAAAATTGAAGGACTACAAAAAACAAGGAAGTGGCGAGATTTCTAATTTTTACAAACTTAAGAGGAAGAACGACAATGTAGCTCACCAATTTTTTTTAGTACAATGCAGCTCACATTATCGATGTAGCTAACATTGAAAATTCTTAGCTTAAGTAAATTATGATGGATTTGAAAGATGAAGCAATCATGATCATTTGAGTAAATTATTAAATAATCATATTTGAGTAAATTATATTATGCCATGACCGAGATTTTGTTGTCAAATGTGAACTAAAAGAACAGTCATAATATACCTCCAAATATGTTGGATTACTTAATGCTGCAAATACAGAAACTTCAGCAGCAACAACCACATTACATGGTTTTTTGGCCCTGCCTAATAGTCCAGTTTGATTCTTTTTTCGATATCATACAAAGATTTCTTTTTTCTTAATATCATTATAAACATTGGTTATAAAAGAAAAAATACAAAGCAAAATACCAACATGTGACGCTGCTTTGTTTTTCGATCTCCTTTTTTTCCAGTTTGTCTAACTCCCCTTCGTGATCTCCAATTTCACCTATATGGTAGTTCTTTTGCAGCTAAAATAAGCAATTACATCTTTGGCCATTCTGCACACTCTGGATCATTCAATGAAAAAAATTCACTGAGTACTATTATAACAGAAGATACATTGATTCCAAAGGTGAACGATAGTTTAGGCATATAATCAAACGAAGCTTATCAACCTTTAGGAGGCAGAAAATTAGATAATACATTTTCTAACCTATTTCATCAAAAAATAAGACACTATAATGAACTTACCAAAAGGATTGCCTTGTACATGTCTTTGAGCTGAATATAATATGAAATAAAGTCTTACCAGTAAGCATATGACGAGTCATAGAATTAGAAATACATGATCGGGATCTATCCAAGTAATCTAGTTTGGCATCCCCAACTCTATAGCATGTAACAGAGCCCAACTAGTAGGTGTTTGACACTACAATACATTATATTAGACAGACAAAGAAGCCATATTTGGAGTCCTAACTGCTAGTTTTAGTAAATTAACTAAAGACATTTCCGCCAAACCGTTCTATATATACTTCCTTGCTCTATCTGTAACATATATCCTGAGTATTTGCATACACACATATAGTAAGAGAAAATGGCAAGAATTTTATACTTGGCAGCAGTGTTGGTGATGGCGGCTCATGTGATGGCAGTGCCAGGGGAGGCGCTGAAATGTAGTGACCCTGAAATGTATGCAAATCAGTTATCACATAAAAAAAACTTGTCTGAAGTTCATAACACACATGAACTAGATTAAGTATGGTAAATTTTATGAAGGCCCCCATAACATTAAATTATTAAATGACTAACCTCATATTTAAATCAATGAGCTCATTCGCGCCGCACCCGTCAAGAATGTATTCATATTTAAGACCATATAATTTAAAACTTTAAGATTAAAACTAATTAAAAAGTAAAGCATCAACTAGTTACAAAATTAGAGTTTCAATTCAAAACCCCCAATTAAAAAATTAGGGTTTAAATTAGGCTTACCCAATCAAAGCTTTGACCTCTTCTATCGTCGATTGTGGTTCTGAGCAGTTAATTGAAAATATGTTAAGCTTTGACCTCGGATTTGAAAGAACGAACAAACGAGCTTGAACGGAGAGAACACAGTCGGGGAGATAGCATAGTCGAGGATAGAGCGCAGTCGGGGAGATAGCATCATTTTTAGTACTGTTGTTGATGGTAGGTTCCACCGTCGAGATAGATGAGAGAGGTGAGAAAACTGAGAGGTGAGAGGTGAGATGTTTTTGAGCTAAGAAGTCGATGAAGAGAGCTTTTTATTTTAGTTTATGTTTTTTGATATATATTGTTGTGTTAGTTATTTTTTTATAATTTTAATTTTTAATGTTTGTGTGTGGGTAAAGTTGAACAATAGGAGGGAGAGTTGAAAAAACTCTAAGGCGGCGGGGGGGGGGGGGGGTTAAGATGGAGTGAAAATTTTGTTGACGGGGAAAACAAAGGGGGAAATCGCGTTTCTCTTTTTTATGAAATGAAATACATCGTTTAGTTTGGAACGATGTAAAAAATAATTTTAACACCGGTGTACACTTGAACCGATGTCTAAAGAGTGATGTCTGTTCTACTTTTTCTAGTAGTGATGGCTGGCTTAAAGATAGACATCACAAAGGCATATGATAGATTAGAATGAGACTTCATTAAAAACATTATTTTAAATTTTAATATCAGCAAACATGGATCAGAAGGGTGATGAAGATGTTAGATTCTGTGCCATACAACTTTACTTATAATGGACTAAAATTTGGAAGTGTTAACTTAACTCGGGGTCTATGACAAGGTGACCCAATTTCACTCCATATTTATATACAATATGATGAAGGATTAAGTGTAATGATTTGACATAAATGAGAATGCATGGCTTTACATGGATGCACCATTGCGAAGGGAGCCCGTACTATATCACATTTTCTATTTGTATACGACCGTTATTTCTTCTTTAGGGTTATGGAAATGGAGGCCAATGTGATGAAAATAATATCGAACATGTATGAAGAAATTTTAGGACAAGTTGTAAATTTCATTAAGTCTACAACTGTCTTTTCTCCAAACATGGAAGAAGCGAAGAAAAGTGTGTGATTAGATTAGTGTTTGAGAAGTTAGGCACCCTGGTATCTATTTGGGCATGCCAATGTCAGTAGGGAGATGGAAAGTATCTGTGTATAAGTTTTTACCGGGAAAGGTTGAGCAGAAATTGCAGACATGGGAAAACAAATATATCTCAAAGGCTAGTAAGGTGACTCTCTTAAAAACGGCTGCTCAAACAATTCCAATTTTTTTGAGGGGTATGTTCTTAATTTCAAAAAAGATTACTGATAAAATTGAAGAAGGATGAATGCATTTTGTGTTGGGTTTCGAGCACATAAACGTAACGGAAACAGAAATTAAAAACGTGAAAAGCAGAATTTTCAAAACCCACCGCAGGATCCATGCAAAAAATAGATATTTAATCCATAAATCAGATTGTTTACCTTAAGAAGCTTTACAAATTGGTTGACTAATGGAGTTCCAAAGCTTGTTCAATCACCAAGCACCCCGCTCTCGCGATCTACGCTCTATCGGTATCCACACGAATGCTTGAACGCAAGGATTGAATGTGTACTAGCACAAACTCGTTTCTTCTTGCTCTCTCCATCTTCTCTCTTGGTGGCTAGGGTTTTTTGTAAAAGTCTTGCTTGTAAAATCAGCCACACAAGAGATATTATATAGAGAGTAGAAAAATGAATTATAACTCTAAACTAATTAGGAGTTATTATTAATTCGAAATTCCTATTTGTATTATAATTAAGTCTCGCTTAATTATTTAACAAATAAATTTCATAATTAATATTAGTAAATTCAAATATCAATATTTATCTAATTAATTAAGTAATACTTAATTAATATTATAAATAATTTGAATTACTTTAATTTAATTTAAATCCAGTTAAATTAAATAATCCTTCAAGCATTCTTTGTGTGTGACCCTATAGGTTATTATTACATTGGCAACGAATTTTAAATCTAATTTAAAATCGTAAACAATGAGCGGCATCTGAGAATACATCAATGCTACCCAAGTAATAATAATTGAATAGGTGATTGATTAAACATTTTGTGAATAATGTACAATATAGTATAATCCCTTTAACCAAATATTATAGATTAAACTAGAGGCATGTAATGTGTCATCCTCATCATAGTTTAATCCAAGTTTCCTTGATCAATGAGTAGACTATCATATCAAATCAACATTTGAGCATGGCCACGCATTTCATAGTCTAGCTCACACAAGAGGCCAATAATATCACTCCTAAAATAGGAGGGTTAAATCCCATCTAGATCATTTATATTTCTCATACGATTCATAATATACCCAATGTCCACTTTTATCATTACCCGGTCAAGGATAACTTTTAATGGAATCAATGTATATTAATTCTCGTATAGAAATATAATGACTTCAGGTCTAAGGACCATTATATTATTATCACTGTGAGAATTACTTATGACACAACAGACATGTAAAATCTCACATTGGGTCTTTCCAGCACCATGTACATGTACACCTGCCCGTGTCTTTGACTTTAGTATCACTATACCTATGATCAGTGAGATGTGATCATCACTCAACAAACACACTAGTCTTAATGCATTATTATTGTCCCTTAATAATAATACTCGACTAGGGACCTTTAGGAATATTAATACTATTCTCGTAATCTCATTTCTAAGTTACGTACTTAGAGATATAGAATTGCATATCATATTTCAAGGACATTTATTAATCTAATATTTATATCGCAGTAAATTAAGAATTAATAAATTATAAAGAGAATAATCGAAAGAACATAAACATTAAAAATCCTAATGTCTTAAACTAAAACATCATAGTGTTGTCTCTAGAGCACAAACACTAACAATCTCCCACTTGTACTAGAGCCAATCACCCAAGTATCTAATACTCATGGAACTAGTATGACCATCTGTTAGTCGCTAAACACGCGCTAATATTACACACAAGTATACGAGTTCGCAAGTAGTATAAGATATAAATCAGATTCGATCCCACGGAGACTATATTGGTTAACTAATCGACTCATGCACTTAAGCAACAATGTATGGTTATTATTCAATGCTAAGACGATAACAAAGTAAGGTTGTTTATAACTAAGAATTAAACTAATTAATATAACTACGAGAATAAGATTGACTGAGTTAATATATATGACAAACATGGGATTCTAACTTCATTAAGTACTTCATTCAATAGCCTTATTATTCTTAACCTTAGCATGCAATGGTGATGACACTAATCAGACAACAAGAAACTGATAAACGCCAATTTTTGTTGCAAGAGTACCATTCTACCAGATCTCCACAAAAGAGATAGAAGCTGAATAGGCACCAATTATATTGAGACCCTATATGTCTATAGAATTTGACAACATAACATTTTAAGCATAAGTTATCTATCTTGATTACATAGGGCAGGTAAGATGGTTAAAATTACCTACGAATCATGCATAACACTACATGAACCTATGCTAGCATGGCAAGTTCTAAATTCTTAAATTCACTTTCACTTCATTAAGAATTACACACTATCTTATAAGTTCGCGACGCTCACAAGACGAATACGCACAACCATAACTAGGATATCATACAATCACTTCATACTAAGGTATATATAATTTAACTAAAGAAATCCATAAATAAATCCGCTAGAACCCCATGATAACGATTAGCCCATAATCGAACTCATCGCCAACGTGGGTTCCAATGAAAACATGATATAGCAAATGTAGTCTTTATACGAATAAATAAACCAAAGTACAATCAAGAATATAGGTTCAGTAAAAACAAGAAATAAGCATCCAAATTATAACTCAAAACAAAGATTCACAAGAATAAACTAGACCGTCTTCGCCTTTGTTGAATTGTGCCCAAAAGGTCTCTTGCCGTCTTCTCCTTACTTGATGTCTTGATATCTCTGAATATCTCTTAAAAAACGACCTAAGTTATGTTTATATAGCAGGCCATGCATCCCAGAAGTCCAGTAATTCAAATTATAAAAGAATCAGGATTTTTTTATCCCGACCCAGCGCGGCCGCGCGCGGCCGCGCGCTTCACCAGCGCGGGCGCGCCTGCCTTCTCCCAAAAATTATTTTTTCTTCTTCTTTATTCCTTGCAGCTTTGAGCCAATCTTTCAAGCTTTTATTCCAGCACATCCTAAACACCATATTAGCATCAAAATAATGCTAATTCACCTGATTCACTAAGTAAATCCTGAAATGCAAAAACACTTGAAAATACGTAACACAAATAACTTGAGTATAAATACACCAACTCAAAGCTTATTAGATCATAAATAAGTGTCATAAATGCCATTTATCACACCCCCAAACTTGAATCGATGCTTTTCCTCATGCATAAACAATCTCAAAGAACAAGAAATAAAAATGCATGAATGCAACTAATATGAATGTAGCGATTCCAAAGAATAAATAAACCAATCAACTAGCAACACCTTAGCACTTGAAATTATTCGCATAAAGATCCATCAAATCTCACAAATCAATCTACACACCAGAGACGTGCATGTGCGCAAATGATTACAGATTTACTATCACAACTAGTTCGACAATCATAACTCACTACTTATCAAAACAATCACAAGTTTATTAATAGAATAAAAGCTAGACTCAAAATAACTTATAACACTTCAATTCTTATATCGGAGTTAACAGGGATTCATGCTTTTATTCACAACAAAACAGCACAAATATGTTTATTTGACCGTACAATGAGTGAGGTCCACAAAAGACTTATACAATAGTACCCATGTAGCGAGCATTAGGTTAGCGGATCCCAGACTATAGAAGCCTTAGGTCACTAGGCACAAAGTCCCCTAAGAACTTAATAACTCGAGTACTAAAGAGCCCACTCGTGATCAATTATACATAACACTTTTTTTTTCTTTTTTCTATATTTTTTCTTTTTTTTTCTCTCTTTTTTCAATTTCTGAATGAGTGCGTTTCACTCCATCTCATTCAACCCTAGACTACTCATAAAAGTATGAGCCGACTACTAGCCATTTGATACCTAGCCACACAACAAGCAATGAAATCCAATTTCTCCAATTTCTAAATATCCATATCTTTATTTTTAAGAGAATACCCTAAATTCTAAATATAAACAAGCGATTAAACCTCGACAAACCAACAAATCATGATCATGATCTAGAACTCTAGCAACCTATAAGACTTAGTGAAATAAAAATGTCTCTAGCATGCAAATCAATCCAATAAGACTCAACATCACTAAATACAACATCAGTAGACTAGCATCAATATCACCAATTAATCGGAAAAATTATCTTAGGGAATCATAATATAATGCAACTGCATGAAGCTACATGAACAAACTATCATAAAACTACCAAAAATTATAAAGAAAACTACATGGCAAAATATATACAACTATATGAAATAAAACTATCATGAACATGCAAACTATATGAGACTCACACAAACTATATTCCTTCAACTACTACCCCCAAACTTAAAATATTCACTGTCCTCAGTGAAGTTAATAGTAAGGAATCAGGCATACCTACTGTGAATCAGAATCCTCACCCTCAAGGGGTGGAGTATCAGGCGTGTTTGGAGGTGGATACACGGAATCCTCACCAAAAACTAGCCACTGAATGTCAACTCCGGTGGCTCTAAATGCAGTCCAAAGTGCCTGGGTGAGATCGCGTGCAAAATGACTGTGGATGTCGTGCATCGCATCCATCCTCCTCGCAAGACGCCTATACTCCGTCGAACTCAAACAGCTCCCATGTCTGCTCCTGCTGCCTCCTCCTGCTGCTGCAGCGACGGACTGGCTTCCTCTCCCAACTCGGCTCTCCAAGCCGCCTTGCTAGCCTGTGTATCGCCGACATATGACTGAGGGGCTGGACGTCCTCCTGGTAGATGATCATATGAATAACCAGGCCCCTTAGGATCGGGCTTCTCTTCATACCACTCGACCATGCTGTGCAGCGTAGAACTGTCAATAGAAGCACTGGGAATTTGAAGCTGCCCATATGCGGGCTAATGAACATCAACTGCCACGCACAACTTCGTCACAATGGACGCATAAGGAATAGCCCCAGTAGTACTTCCCCTCAAAAACCTCAGGATCCCCTAATATATCACCATCCCCAAATCAATGTAATCACCCTGCAGAATACCCCAAAGCAAACATGCACGCTCCACCGTAATCTCATGCACATGCAAAGATGGCATGCTGTTAGCACAAATAAACGAGTTCCAAGCCCGTGTATACCTGTTCATGCATGAAGCAGGGAATATGGAGTAATCAGTAGTGCCCCTCTTGAACTTCCAATGAGTCTCAGGCACACAGAGAGTTGCAACGATGAGATCCAAATCGAAGTCCTCAGAAGTCTTATCATTCCAAGTGTCCTGGCCCACCTTCCTCGCAGGCTGCTCAATCACCATCTTGATAGCCTCAGCACTGTACTCAACAGTCCTCCCTCTCACCATCGTGAAACCATTCTTCTTCACCTTGGTGTTGGCGTAGAACTCCCGTACAACACTCATGGGCACAGCAGCGGGAGCCTCACAAAAAAGAACCTAGCCCATCTCCAAAATCATCTCCAACAGCTTACCATCTTTTCCTGATGGCAGAAATCCTCTCTCCTTAGCAATAGGCTTCGAGAGAAGCCTCGTGTACTCCTCCTCAGCCTCAGGAGTAGAGAACCTGGGCCTTACACCACTCGCAGTAGAAGAATCGGTGGCGCTGCTTCCAACTTGAGTTCTCTGTCTTTTGGGTGCCATCGGGATTGACAAAGAGAGAATAAAAGCTTAGGTGTTTATAGAGAATATGTGTTTGAGAGTTTGTGAATTGGTGGAGAAGATGTATGCAAGTGTATTTATTTATAGGTGGAGGGGTGTGAATCTGATAAGGAATAGAAGTGGGAATTGATTGTGGGAATCGTGGGAATAATGGAATTGATTAGGAGAGGTAATTATGGGATGTGGAAGAGTAAAAATTGGTTTAGAATTGATTTTGGAATTAAAATCCCGATTTTCTCTTAATAAACTGCTATTTTTTTTTGAACGAGGACTCGGCAAGGCCGCGCGCTTGGACAGCGCGGGCGCACTCACATTCTAGGAAAACCAGCGCGGGCGCGCACTAGGACGGCGCGGGCGCGCGCTAAGACAGCGCGGGCGCGCTTGGTTACTGGAAAAACAGCCCGGCCGCGCGCTTGCCCTGCTTCTATACTTGGCCCCAAATTTTTTTCCTTTTCTAATTTTTTTGTGTTTTTCTATTTTCTTCTTGCTTCCTCTACCTACTAATGTACAACATACTTGGGTTGCCTCCCAAGAAGCACTTCTTTTATGTCGCTAGCTCGACGTAGAATCTCGAGATCAAGTGGACAATAAAAGGGCACTAACCACCTCGCGGTTTGCCATTTCACCATAATAATACTTCAACCATTGACCATTTACCTTGAATGCTTGGCCCTGATCATTCTCAAAAATTTCCACCGCTCCATGTGGAAACACAGTTTTGATTAGGAAGGGCCCTGACCATCTTGACTTTAACTTTCCAAGAAAAAGATGGAGACGAGATTTGAATAAAAGAACTTGTTGCCCTGGCACAAATTTCTTGAGCACTAGACCCCGATCGTGCCACCTCTTGACTTTCTCCTTGTATATTTTGTTGTTCTCATAAGCTTGAAGTCGAAATTCGTTAAGTTCATTCAATTGAAGCATCCTTTTCTTCCCATCCGCATCCAAGTCTAGATTCAATTTCTTCAAAGCCCAATAAGCTTTATGCTCGAGCTCCACCGGCAAATGACACCCCTTATCATACACCAACTGAAACGGCGACATTCCTAATGGAGTCTTATATGGTGTTCTATATGCCCAAACAGCTTCATCAAGCTTCAAAGACCAATCCTTCCTTGATGGACATACCATTTTCTCCAAAATGCGCTTTATCTCTCTGTTAGATACCTCAGCTTGACCATTTGTCTGAGGATGATAAGCCATAGCAATGCGATGATTCACATTATACCTCTTCATCATGGCAGTGAACTTGCGGTTGCAAAAATGCGACCCCTCATCACTGATTATGACTCTTGGAGCCCCAAACCTTGTGAATATCTGCTTGTGAAGAAAATTAAGCACGACTTTCGCATCGTTCATTGGCAATGCCTTAACTTCAACCCATTTTGACATGTAATCAACCGCCAACAAGATATACTGATTGTTGCAAGATGAGACAAATGCCCCCATGAAGTCAATTCCCCAAACATCAAAGACCTCAACCTCGAGAAGCACATTAAGAGGCATCTCATCCTTTTTAGACATATTGCCCAACGTTGACATCGATCACATTTTAAGACGAAATGATGAGCATCTTTAAACAATGCTGGCCAAAAGAAACCTGGTTGAAGAACACGAGCTGCCGTCTTTTCTCCACCATAATGTCCTCCATAAGCCGTTGAGTGGCAATCTCGCAAGATCCCCCCCCATTTCACTGTAAGGAATACATCTCCTGATGATTTGGTCAGCTCCTTGGCGAAAAATAAATGGCTCATCCCATATATACCACTTTACTTCATGTAGAAACTTCTTCCGTTGAGCATAAGATAAGTCGGAAGGCATGATGTTACTCATAAGGTAGTTCATAATGTCTGCAAATTACGACTCTTCTTCTTGCACTCCAAACAGCTACTTATCGGGAAAAGACTCATTTATCAAGGTCTTATCCAATGAAGTAGCATTATGATTCTCTAAACGCGAGAGATGATCAGCAACTTGATTTTCAGTTCCTTTTCTATCCTTGATCTCTAGTTCAAATTATTGGAGCAAAAGAACCCATCTAATCAATCTAGGCTTCGAGTCCTTCTTTGAGACGAGATATCAAATGGTGGCGTGATCAGTGAAAACTGTCACCTTAGTCCCAAGTAGATAAGATCAAAATTTCTCAAAACCATAGACAATAGCCAAAAGTTCTTTTTCCGTAGTAGTGTAATTCAGTTGAGCACCATTTAAAGTCTTACTTGTGTAGTAGACTACATTAAATATATTGTTCTTCTTCTGCCCAAGAACTGCTCCAACTACATAGTCACTTGTATCACACATCATCTCAAAAGGTTCATTCCAATCTGGTGCAGTTATGACCGGTGCCGAGATTAGACTCTTCTTCAATGTCTCAAAAACCGTGAGGCACTCGTCATCAAACTTGAAAGGGACATCTTTCTCAGTAAATTGCACAATGGATTTGAAATTTTCGAGAAGTCTTTGATAAAACGTCTGTAGAAACCCGCGTGACCAAGAAAACTGCGAATTCCCTTGACAGAAATAGGTGGGGGAAGATTCTCAATGACCCCCACCTTGGCCTTGTCCACCTCTAGACCCTTATTAGAAACCTTGTGCCCGAGAATTATGCCTTGACGCACCATAAAGTGACATTTCTCCCAATTGAGAACCAGGTTGGTCTTTACGCAACTCTTGAGAACGTGTCCAAGATTTTGTAAGCATTTATCAAAAGAATCTCCAAAGACTTAGAAGTCATCCATGAACACCTCCACATTCTGGCCAATCATGTCACAAAAGATGGCCATCATGCATCTCTAAAATGTGGTTGATGCACCACACAGACCAAAAGAAACTCGTCTAAAGGTGAACGTACTGAATGGACAAGTGAAGGTAGTTTTCTCTTGATCTTCTGGAGCGATACAAATCTGATTGTAACCCGAATAACCATCAAGAAGACAATAGTACTCATGACCATCCAACCTGTTAAGCATCTGATCAATAAAGGGCAAAGGATAGTGATCCTTCCTAGTGGCCTTGTTTAGCTTCCTGTAGTCCATACAAACTCTCCACCCCGTGACTGTCCGTGTAGGAATAAGCTCATTATTCTCATTTTCTACCACAATATTGCCACCTTTCTTTGGCACATATTGAACCGGGCTTACCCATGAACTGTCAGAGATAGGATAAATGATCCCTGCATCTAGCCACTTCAGAATTTCCTTCTTCACTACTTCCTTCATGATTGGATTAAGTCTTCTTTCCTGCTCGACTGTAGGCTTGCTACCTTCTTCTAGCAAAATTTTATGCATGCAGTAAGAAGGGATGATTCCCTTGATAGTCCATCCAATTACCGATTTGAACTCTCTCAGAATTTTCAAAAGCTTTTCCTCATCGCTACCTGAAAGGTTAGATGCAATAATAACAGGCAGAGTAGATGCATCACCTAAAAAAGCATACCTCAAATGTTCAGGTAAATGCTTAAGCTCAAGAGTAGGAGCTTCCTCAATAGAAGGCTTGAGGCGTTTAGGAGCTTTGCTCAATTCTTCTATTCCAAGAGATTCAAAAGGCATATCGATCTTCCTCTTCCAGGGAGAAGCATTTAAATATTGCAATTGCTCATCACCTTTGTCATCTTCACTGTCTGAATTTCCCAATAAGGTTTTTTCTAAGGCATAAGACCTTAGCATTCGATCAAGTTCCGATATGACCACCGAATCGACCAACTCGACTTTTAAGAACTCCTCATTATCAGTAGGAAATTTCATAGCATTGAACACATTGGAAGTCACATCCTGATCCAACACTCGCATTGTAAGCTCACCCTTCTACACATCAATCAAGGTTCGGCCAGTTGCCAAGAAAGGCCTTCCCAAGATATGGGAATCTTCTTATCCTCCTCGAAATTAAGAATGATAAAATCAGTAGGGAAGATGAGTTTATCCACCTTGACCAAGACATCCTCCACAATACCTCTTGGATATGTAATAGAACGGTCGGCCAACTACAAGGTCATATAAGTTGGTTTGGGATCAAGTTAGTCCAATTGCTTGAAGATTGACAAAGGCATCAGATTGATGCTTGCTCCCAAGTCACATAAGCATCTGTCAAAAGACACTTTTCCAATAGTACATGGAATAGTGAAGCTTCCTAGATCTTTAAGCTTTGGAGGCAACTTCTGTTGCAGCACAGCACTGCATTCCTCCGTGAGAGCGATAATCTCTAAATCATCTAGCTTCACTTTCCGAGAGAGAATACCTTTTATAAACCTTGCATAACTAGGCATCTGATCGAGAGCCTCAGCGAAAGGTATGTTGATATGAAGTTTCTTGAACACCTCCAGAAACTTCTAGAATTGCTTGTCCAGCTTTTTCTTCTGCAGCCTCTTAGGAAAAGGCGGTGGAGGATAGATCTGTTTCTCCCCTGTATTACCCTCAGGTAGAGTGTGCTTAACAGTAGTCTTCCTTGGTTCCAGTTCTTTATCCTGTTGTTTTGCTTCTTTCTCAACCCCAGCTTCTTTAGTCAACTCTTGAGTTTGTACGGGATTCGCACCCTTCCCAGACCTCAAAGTGATTGCCTTAACCTGCTCCTTAGCTTCCCTCTTTCCTGACACTTCAGTGTCACTAGGTAATGTACCAGGTTGACAATTTAGCAAGGCATTGGCAATTTTCCAAATTTGATTTTCCAAGGTCTTGATAGAAATAACTTGACTCTTGCACATGAGCTTCAACTCCTCTAATTCAAATTTTTCATTAGCTTGTTGCAGCTGGAGTTGTTATTTTGGTGCATACTGCGGTTGCTGAAAACCAGGGGGGTTGTACTTCTTAGTTGGATACTGCTGATAAGGCTGTTGAACCGCATTCTGAGCGTTGCTCCAGCTGAAATTTGGATAATTGCGGTTGTTGGGATGATAGGTGGCTGGCACAGGTTGCTGCGATCGCTGAAAGTTGCTTACGAACTGAGCTGATTCACTAGAAATTGTGCACTGATCAGTCTCATGGGCACCAGCACAAAGCTCATAGACACTAGTGATTTGATTAACTCCATAATTAGCCAAAATGTCCACCTTCATTGTCAAAGCTTTAAGTTGGGCAGCTATAGCGGTTGCTGCGTCCAACTCCAGAATTCCTGCTACTTTTCCCTGAGTCAGTCTCTACGAAGGATTCTGGTACTCATTAGCAGCCATCAGTTCAAAAGTTCATAAGCTTCATCGTAGATTTTAGCCCACAAGGCTCCTCCTGATGCTGCATCAAGCATGGGTCTAGAAGTAGCACCCAATCCATTATAGAAACAGTTGATAATCATCCAATCAGGCATGCCATGGTGTGGGCACTACCTTAACATCTCTGTATATCGATCCAAAGCCTCACACAGAGATTCTCCAGTTTTTTGAGTAAACTGAGTAAGAGCATTCCTGATTGCGGCAGTCTTCGTCATGGGGAAGAATTTAGTGAGAAACTTTTGAGCGAGATCTTCCCAAGTGGTGATAGATCCTGCTGGTAGAGAGTGTAACCAGCACTTTGCCTTATCCCTCAAAGAGAATGGAAAGAGACGTAGCTTGATAGCATCTTCAGTCACATCATTGAACTTGAAAGTGTCGTAGATCTCGATGAAATCCCTGATATGCATGTTGGGGTCTTCAGTAGGAGAACCCCCAAACTGAACTGAGTTATGTATCATCTAGATCGTGCTTGACTTGATCTCAAAAGTGTTAGCCCTGATGGCTGGTCAAATGATGCTAGACTGAATGTCATTAATCTTAGGCTTAGAATAGTCAATCAAAGCCTTCAGATTTTCTGCTTGATCACCCATAGCTACTACAATTGGCTCTTCAACTTTCTCTTTTCTTATACCTTCTTTTATTCCTCAAAACTTCCCTACGAACTACC
Organism: Apium graveolens; assembly: GCF_009905375.1. Classification (NCBI taxonomy): domain Eukaryota; kingdom Viridiplantae; phylum Streptophyta; class Magnoliopsida; order Apiales; family Apiaceae; genus Apium; species Apium graveolens. The sequence goes on along the minus strand of NC_133649.1, from coordinate 212,722,018 downwards.
ACAAGTTCTTCCGCGGCTTTATCCAGTGTTCTCTTACGAGTACGCGAATGCGTATGCATACACCCTCGCTAGATCACTTGAAATAAAACAAGGAAACAAATAAGTAACAATATCCGAGTCAATGAACTTTAACGACCACTGATGGAAAACACATAAACTAATAATTAACACTGTAGTCCCCGATAGTAGCGCCAAAAACTTGTTAGTCGCTAAACACGCACTAATATTACACGCAAGTATACGAGTTCACAAGTAGTATAAGATATAAATCAGATTCGATCCCACAGAGACTGTATTGGTTAACTAATCGACTTATGCACTTAAGCAACAATGTATGTTTATTATTCAATGCTAAGACAATAATAAAGTAAGGTTGTTTATAACTAAGAATTAAACTAATTATTATAACTACGAGAATAAGATTGACTGAGTTAATATATATGACAAACATGGGATTCTAACTTCATTAAGTACTTCATTCAATAGCCTTATTGTTCTTAACCTTAACATGCAATGGTGATGACACTAATTAGACAACACGAAACTGATAAACGCCAACTTTCGTTGTAAGAGTACCATTCTACCGGACATCCACAAAAGAGATAGAAGCTGAATAGGCACCAATTATACTGAGACCCTATATGTCTATAGAATTTGACAACATAACGGTTTAAGCACAAGTTATCTATCTTGATTACATAGGGCATGTAAGATGGTTAAAATTACCTACGAATCATGCATAACAACACATGAACCTATGCTAGCATGGCAAGTTCTAAATCCTTAAATTCACTTTCGCTTCATTAAGAATTAACACACTATCTTATAAGTTCGCGACGCTCACAAGACGAATAAGCACAACCATAAATAGGATATCATACAATCACCACATACTAAGGTATCAAACAATTTAACTAAAGAAATCCATAAATAAATCCGCTAGAACCGCACGATAACGATTAGCCCATAATTGAACTCATCCCCAATGTGGGTTCTAATGAAAATATGATATAGCAAACGTAGTCTTTATATGAATAAATAAACCAAATTACAATCAAGAATATAGGTTCAGCAAAATAAGAAACAAGCATCCAAATTACAACTTAAAACAAAGTCTTGATATCTCTGAATATCTCTTAAAAAATGACATAAGTTATGTTTATATAGTAGGCAATGCATCCCATGAGTCCAGCAATTCGAATTATAAAAGAATCAGGATTTGTTTATCCCGACCCAGCGCGGCCGCGCGCTTCACCAGCGCGGGCGCGCCTGCCTTTTGCCACAAATTATTTTTTCTTCTTCTTTATTCCTTGCAGCTTTGAGCCAATCTTTCAAGCTTTTATTCCAGCACATCCTAAACACCATATTAGCATCAAAATAATGCTAATTCACCTGATTCACTAAGTAAAGCCTGAAATGCAAAAACACTTGAAAACACGTTAAAACACAAATAACTTGAGTACAAATACACCAACTCAAAGCTTATTAGAGCATAAATAAGTGTCATAAATGCCACTTAACACCATCGTACTTCTGCTGCGACAAAGCCTTAGTCAGTGGGTCTGCAACACTATCATTACTATGCACTTTACATTTATATCTCCTTAATCATTAATCTCATTAATAAGGTGATATTGCCTAAGGACATGCCTAAACAATCTCCTTGGCTGTTTCAAAAGTATCAATATATTCGGCTTCCATTATAGAATCATCAATGTTCTTGCTGTGAACCATTCCAGCTAACATAACTTATATTTAGACAAAACACAAACCAGATATAGACACATGATCATCCAAAAATTAGGTTCACAAACTAGTATCAGTGTAACCCTTTACAACCAGTTCCCTATCTTCTCCATACACCAAAAATAAATCTTTAGTCCTCTTTAAGTACTTAAGAATATTCTTGAAAACTATCAGGTGACCCTCACCTTGATTAGACTGGTATCTGATCGTCATGCTCAAAGCATATGAAACATCAGGATAAATACTTTTATTGTACACATTATAGATCCAATTGCCAACACATCTGGAACTTTCTCAAACGGCCCTTATCATCTAATGATTTAGGGGGAAATTATCTTTTGAGATCACTATCCCATGAAACATCAAAACATATCCTTTCTTTGTCTCTTGCATCATAAAATGATATAATACTTTATCAATGTATGTACTCCAACTAGGTCGATTAATCTTTTCAATCTATCTCTATAGATCTTGATCCCTAATATATAGGTAGCATCACCTAAGTCTTTCACTGAGAAACTATTTCTCAACCAAGTCTTAACAGCCTGTAGAGATGGTATGATATTCCTTATTTGTTATATGTCATCTAAATATATTACTAGGAATGTCACATGGCTCTCACTAACCTTCTTGCAAACACATGATTCATCTTCATTTTGAATAAAGCCAAAATCTTTGACCAGTTCATCAAAATGAATATTCATTCTCCTTGAGGCTTGTTTCAATCTATAAATAGATAGAAGCAACTTACAAACTATCTTAGCAAACTTTGGATCGACAAAACCCTCAGGTTGTATTATATATACATCATCTTCAAGGCTCCCATATAAGAAAGCAGTTTTGACATCCATTTGCCAAATCTCATAGTCAAAGTAAGCAACTATTGCTAACAAAATCCTGATGGACTTGACCATTGTAACCGATAAAAAAATCTCATCATAGTCTATACCATGATTTGTTTGAAACTTTTTGTCACTAGTCGCTTCTTATAAGTCTGTACTTTACCATTCATGTCATTTTTCTTCTTGAAAACCCACTTGCACCCTATAGGTTTTACCCCTTCGAGTGGATTAACTAAAGTCAATACTTTATTTTGATACATGGATTCCATCTCAGATTTCATGGCCTCTAGCCATCTCTCGGAGTCTGAACTGTTCATAGCATCTTGGTAGGTGAGAGGCTTATCATTATCCGTAAGCATCACATCACCATCTTAAGTTAAAAGAAATTTATAATTTCTCCCGGGCTCAGGGTGAATCCTACTAGACCAACGAATAACCTGTGTTTCTTGGACAAGATTACTTTCAACATTTTGATGTACATCCTGATCTTATTCCAACTTTGGTTCAATGTTATCATGTGGTTCTCGATCTTCATCGAGATGTATTATCCTCCCACTGATTTTCTTAGAAAGTAGTTCTCCCTTAAAAAATACAGTGGCCCGAGCAACAGACAGTTTGTTCCCGGAAGGATTATAAAAACTATACCCTAGTCTCACTTGGGTATCCCACAAAATAGCATCTATCTAATTTTGGTCCAAGCTTGTCAGAGGCTAAAATTTTTATAAACGCTTCTTGTCCCCAAATTTTCATAAATGACATGCTTTGACATTTATCACTCTATATCTCATACGGAGTATTTTGAACCACTTTAGTCGGAACTTGGTTAAGTGTATATGCAGCCGTTTCTAGAGCATAACCCTAGAAACTGAATGGAAGATCCGCTTGACTCATCATCGATCGCACTATGTCCAACAAGGTACGATTTCTCCTCTCAGAATCTCTATTCCATTGAGGTGTTCCAGAAGGAGTAAGTTATGATACACTATCACACTCCTTCAAGAAACTCTTGAAATTGAGGTTTAAGTATTCTCCTCCATGATCTGATCGTAAAACTTTTATACTTTTCCCTTGTTTGCTTTTTTACTTCGGCCTTATTTTCTTTGAACATTTCAAAAGAATCGGATTTGTTCTTTATAAGAACCACATATCTATATCTACTGAAATCATCAGTAAATGTTATGAAGTAGTATAAGCCCCCTTGCCATCATACGCATTCGACCATATACATCATTATGTATAAGTCATAATCGTTCGATGGCCCTTTCACCTGATTAAGTAAAAGAAGCTTTAGTCATTTTGCCAATGAGACAAAGTTCGCATCTTCCGTATGATTCAAAATCAAACTTATCCAAGTATTCATCTATATGTAACTCAGAAATGTGTTTCTCATTAATATGGCTTAACGACAATGCTAGAGGTAATGTTTGATTTGAGTCAACTTAGAACATATAAATTGTTAACTAATTGTGCAACATTATAAGTATTATCATTGAAATAGAATAAAAAATTATTATTTATTTAATTAAAATGAAAACCTTTCTTGTCCTGACAAGAAATTGACTTAATGTATCCGCTAAAGGCAGACACGTAAAAACACTTTATCAAGTTCTCAATCTCGCCTTATGGGCAACATTAGGTATCGAGTCCTTCAACTAGAGCAACAACCTTTGCTCCAATTCTAACCCTATACCTGAAGCTTGACCATTGCTAGTCTTCTTCTTTAGATCTTCCAAATAAGCTCGACAATTTAACTTCCATTCATCCAGTTATTTCCACAGAATTGACAATCATCTCCTTTAGCAACACCACTATCAGGCTTCAAAAGCCCTTTGGGATTGGACTTTGGTTTGACACCGAATAAGATCTAATCTTCACCTTGCCTGTCCACTTTCCTTTCCCATTTGCATTCCGTGTGTACATCATCAATATAGACGTAATTCATGCCTTTACCGTGTTATTTTCAGCAGTTCTAAACATGCTTAACAACTCAGTGAGTGTTCAGTCTATCTCATTCCTTTTATTCTTAACAAACTAAGAATAGAAGTTGTTCAAAGATTGTTTGATCAAATCAAGCTGAGTCTCTAGACTATTCTTGAAACCCAAAATATCAAGATACATATACCTATCATCTTTAGAACATGTGGTCCAACCGGATATCATTCTCCCATTAATGCAAAGTATGGTGCCCTATTATTGTCAAATCTTTCTGACGAGCCTATCCTTCAAACATCCTTTGAAGGTGCTCAATCATATCATAAGCATCATTATGCTCTTGTTGCTTCTAAAGATCAGCACTCATAATTACAAGCATGAGACATGTAACATCAGTTGCATAATCAATTTGCTTCTGGTAAGCATTTTGTTCAACACATGTTTCATTCTTAGCTAGAAAAAATAAGGGAGGGGTTTGAGTGACATCCTTGAACATGAGGACAATCCTCAAGTTCCCGTGTCAATTGAGGAAATTATTTCATATCAGCTTGTCCTTCTCAGGGACTATTACATAGAGAAGTTATTTGTGTTATTTGTCATTCGATATCTACAATATTAAAGTGCATAAAATGACTTAGTCTACAGATGATCATTTAATTATGTTCAAGTGATTATTCATATATATATATACACACAATATATATCTCCCACTATTTTAATCAAAACAATAGCCCTAACTATTAATTCGGAAAGAATATCTTCTATATCCTTTCTAGTGAGCTAAGATCCATATTTCAGCATGCGTTACGTCAGCTTTGGCTTTTCTCCTAAAACATGATTATTTAGGTATGCAACATTTATCAGTTATATCAACTATATAACTCTTGGTTAGCTTGGTGGAACAATATTTGTTCACATTTATCTAATAAATCTCGCCAAACTCTATGCCTTTAAGTTCACAATCCTATTGTGGTAAGTTAGTTAAGTCAAACCTAATAGTCAAAAAGTATCAATATACTTCAACACATCTCCCACGATAGATGGGAGTACTTCGCTTTGGCGAACCCACTCCTGGTCGATCTAGGGGTTAACACATTGGACTTATTGGAAGGCATCTAATCAACTAAATATTAACTTTAGGATTTTGTTAATTTTAAAACGATCATGATCCCATCATAAAAAGATTCCCAATTTTTCATTGAATTAAAATACTTCAAATCAATATTCGTCAATGGTTTAATTTCCAGGTAGTGAGGGAGTCACAACGATCTCTCTTAAAACCCACAACCTTACAAGTTCAATGAACTCGCTTTTGACAAAATCGCCCCATGTCAGAAACAAATAAAATTTGTATTTTATTCCGTGTTTCATAAACACGAGAATCTCATAATCATTTGTTCATTTTAAAATCTTGAATTGTTATAGAGTTTATCTTGTTTAGCAAGCATGGCATGGGTGTCGTATCTAATACATACATCCTTAATCTAATTAAGCATGCATCTTTATAAACTACTCTACACATACATTCATCATATGCGCATATATATGTAAAGTGCAATCAATAAATGTGGTTGGTTATGGCTTCATCCTATGTAATCTTTATCAAGCTAATGACAAAGATCAAGGTCAATCTAAGGTGGAAAATAAATACAGGCTAACTATTACATGTCTTCTTTCTTGTATTGCTTTCTTGGATGGCCTCCGTGTGGGATTACCCTTGATCTTCAAATCTTCATGTCTTCATATACATTACAAGAATGAATAATGAAAACTAATCTAAAGAACTTACAAGAAGAACTCGAGTTACATTCGAGATTTAATAATTACAAGATTAAACGACATGCAAGCCGTATTTGAAAAACCAAAACCATTAACCTAAGGCCATAAGCCATAACCATCCACCATGCTCAATTAAGACATAAGAACATGTTAAAACACATAATAAGATCTTAAAATATCATACCCATCATGATCTAATCATAAAAACCAAATATTGAAAAAAAAATCAGAAAATCCGAAATTAAATCTGATAAAATTAAATCGCAGATTACAGGGTCTAAACAACGTCAAACGCCTTACAGATCAGTCGATGATAGCTTTTGCTATCTATTACTTTCAGATGCTCGATTCCATATGAAGTAACGTATTCGTTCGCCAAAATCGGACACCAGACCCAGATTTTAGCAAATCTGCCGCATCCGATTCAGAATCGTATCAAATACGATACATATAATATGAACAAACACAAAACATGTATATATCAGTATATATACATATTATATAATCATCATATGATTATACAACTCTCATGAATATCATATATTCTAAACATATACATATCTATGCATATACCTTAAGAAGCTTTACAAATTGGTTGACTAATGGAGATCCAAAGCTTGTTTAATCACCACGCATCTCGCTCTCGCGATCTACGCTCTATCGGTATCCACACGAATGCTTGAACGCAAAGATTGAATGTGTACTAGCACAAACTTGTTTCTTCTTGCTCTCTCCATCTTCTCTCTTGGTGGCTAGGGTTTTTTTGTAAAAGTCTTGCTTGTAAAATCAGCCACACAAGAGATATTATATAGAGAGTAGAAAAACGAATTATAACTCTTAACTAATTAGGAGTTATTATTAATTCGAAATTCCTATTTGTATTATAATTAAGTCTCACCTAATTATTTAACAAATAAATTTCATAATTAATATTAATAATCAATATTTATCTAATTAATTAAGTCATACTTAATTAATATTATAAATAATTCGAATTACATTAATTTAATTTAAATCCAATTTAAATTAAATAATCCTTCAAACATTCTTTATGTGTAACCCTATAGGTTATTATTACATTGACAACGAATTTTAAATCTAATTTAAAATCGTAAACAATGAGCGGCATCTAGTAATACATCATTGCTACCCAAGTAATAATAATTAAATCGGTGATCGATTAAACCTTTTGTGAATAATGTACAATGTAATATAATCCCTTTAACCAAATATTATAAATTAAACTAGAGACATGTAATGTGTCATCCTCATCATAGTTTAATCCAAGTTTTCTTGATCAATGAGTAGACTATCATATCAAATCAACATTTGAGCGTGGCCACACATTTCATAGTCTAGCTCACACAAGATGCCAATAATATCACTCATAAAATAGGAGGGTTAAATCCCATCTAGATCATTCATATTTCTCATACGATTCATAATATACCCAATGTCCACTTTTATCATTATCCGATCAAGGATAACTTTTAATGAAATCAATGTATATTAATTCTCGTATAGAAATATAATGACTTCAGGTCTAAGAACCATTACATTATTATTACTGTGAGAATGACTTATGACACAACAAACATGTAGAATCTCATATTGGGTCTGTCCAGCACCATGTACATGTACATCTGCCTGTGTCTTTGACTTTAGTATCACTATATCTATGATCAATAAGATGTGATCATCAATCAACAAACATAATAGTCTTAATGCATTATTATTGTCCCTTAATAATAATACTCGACTAGGGACCTTTAGGAATATTAATACTATTCTCGTAATCTCATTTCTAAGTTACGTACTTAGAGATATAGAATTGCATATCATATTTCAAGGACATTTATTAATCTAACATTTATATCGCAGTAAATTAAGAATTAATAAATTATAAAGAGAATAATCGATAGAACATAAACATTAATAATCCCAACGTCTTAAACTAAAACATCATAGTGTTGTCTCTAGGGCACAAACACTAACATTTTGGTGGGGAAATGATGGAGGGAATGGTGGTATAATGTGGATGGCGTGGGATAGAGGTTGCTAAATCAAAGTGGATGGAGGTTTAGGATTTAATAAATTGATTGAGTTTAATTTAGCTATGCTAGCTAAGCAAGATTGGTGCCTAATGAATAATGTCAACCCACTAGTTACTCAACTACTGAAAGCTAGGTACTATCCGAAGTCAAATGTTTTGAATGCTGATATGGGTGTCAATCCAAGCTAAGTCTAACATAGCATTATTGAGTCTCAGGTAGTGGTGTGACAAGCTTGTAGGAGAATAATTGGTAATGGTAAAGATACAAGGGTTTGGCAGGTTCATTGGTTTCCAAGTGTAGAGAATGGATGCCTTACAAGTGAGATACAAGTGTAAATGGACAGACTTAGGATGATGATATACTTAATGAGTTATGAAATAAGTGGGACATAACACTTGTAAATCAGGTGCCGATACCAATGAGATGCATATCAGATTCGTGATTCTGGTTACCTGTATCCAAAGGTGACTTTTTTGTCCAAAGTTGCTATAAACTTCTTCGTAGTAAACTTGAATGTCAGGAGATAAACTTCTGAAAAAGCTAAGGGGTTTAAATTACCTAATAAGATATCATTTTTTTTGTGTAGAGTGGCGAAATGTGTACTCCCTTCAGAAGCTGAATTAATTAAGAAACATATGGATATAGTACCACAACAGTCATTTAGAAGATGCAGCACATTGGTTATTTCAGTGCACGATAATTCTGGAATGGTATGGGGTTATATTATTTTGTGTTTACAGGGCATGAGGAGACAGGGAGGGAGACAATCAAACGTGTCGTTAATACTACTACTAAAGATAAATATGTTATATTTGGTACATTGGGGGTTATGGGTGAGAAGGAATAAATGGGTATTGGAAAAGTTTTTCATGTCAGGATTTTGAGTTAAACTTATGGTTATAAACTTATTATATGAATGGGAACGAGCCAGGACAAATGTAGAGGAGCAGCAAGGCAGGTCTACAACATTTAAAAGAAAATGGCATAAACCTCCACCTGGATGGATCAAAGTGAACATTGATGCTGCTTGTCCTAGAGGGAGTGATTATGTTGCTGTTGTGTTGAGAAATATTGAAGATGTATATATAACTCAACAATACTGGTTTGGATAACTCAACATAGAACAAAGGACTTTGAAATAATCTATATTCTACTAGAATCACTACATATTATTTATTGGGCATATACACTATGGTTTTGGTAGTTATAGTGAAGGAGACGTTAACAGTGATCCACATGAAGTTCATTAAAATGTTCAGCCATCGGAAGAATAAAGTTGGAGTCATTCGAAGCATCTATTAGGATCAGTATGAAGACCTCAAGGATTCTTAGTGAAGTTGTTTATATCTGGTAGAAGACTTGATAATGATTTGATAAGATATAGTACAGAGGCCCGAGAGTGGAACTAGTTACCAGTGAACCAAACCATTGCACTAGGTGTCAGTGATTCGTGAAAGGAAACTGAGTACTATCATTAGAATGATTGTTAAGTAAGGATCCGTATCTGGGAATACAGGTTTTATGGTTCAGACGAAGAGTAAAGAGAGAAGACTTGAAGACTGGACATCTTTGGGAGTGCAGTGCTCTACAAAAACTAAGTCAAAGTGATCACTATCTTGTAGTAGGAGTCACCCTGATTAGTAAATTGAATATCAGAAGTGATATCCTGGAAATACAATTCAATATCTTAGTACAGGAACTGATCTTGATTTGGTACGAGCCTCAGGGAAAAAATGAGAGAAAAAAGAAAATTAGAAGTGTAGTTTTATTACCCTTGGTCGTAAGTAAGTATACAATGAGCATTGTTCAACTATTTTCTAAGTCAAAATACTTCCCTAGCTATACAAGGAAGCTTAGGTCGCAAGTGAGAATGGAGAGGAAAGAGAAAAATGCTTCCATGTGATCTAGGCCCCACAGAATCTTTCCAAAACCTTTCCAAGCATGCTAGGTCGCAAGTAACATCTTCCCTAGCTGCATGAAGTCGCAAGTAACATTGTACAAGGGGAATATAAGTCGTAACTTAGACTCCCAAGCTATCATAGGTTGATCTAGTCACAAGTAAGGGCTTCACATGCCCAGTTGAAGTCACAAGTTAAGAAGAAGCTCAGAAAAATTCTAAGGCAAGCTTCCATCCCTCTTGTAGTCGCTAGCTAGGGTGCATGGAAGACCTTGGAGTCGCTAGTAAGCCCAAGGAGGAGTATTTAAGTCACAACCTACATTATTCACCAAGGCAATCTCTTTGTTTTTCTTCTAGTCGCCAATAAATGAATAGGAACTACAGGGACGCAAGTAAATTCAAGAAGTGCAAGATGTATATTTCAAAGTACTTGGTTCTGCTGCTTCCACGTAGTCCTACTTCTCTCACATGAACCTACCAGCTATATAATCAAATAGATGCAGATTGAAATTGTATCTCTCCCACATTGAATTTAACGAAGCTCTTGCAAATTATATTTAGATATCTTAAAAGCTTGATTTGACAAGGAGATGTCATGTCCAATTTGATTCACACCATTTAAAGCCTTACATACTTGTAACACTCATTTTTAACACCTCTTTGATTATATTTAATATCATTTGATAATAGCTTTATATTTTTAGAGTGATAAGAAGAACCCTGGATTGATAACTTGTTGCTTTGGTTCTTTTTATATTTGTAGCTTTGAATATCTGTATTTGGAGTTGTAAGCAAACCCTCTGAGTATTTATACTTTGAATAAAAGAATATTTACCTAGAATCTCTTTATTTGTTTATTTCTTTTTAGTTTTGATATTCCGCTGCATTAAATTGATAAAAAAAATACATTCACCCCTCTATATTTACCTTTTGGACCTAACAATTGGTATCACAGCTTGTTAATCGATATACAGATCAGATCCGTTAGATTAGCAAGTTTTGTTGTTGATTTTAGTTGTACGGAGTCTGGGAGAGCTTCTAGTGTGTAGATCTGACTTTGGGTTTGTTGGTTTTGACTTGACTGGCTTGGTATTTTTGACTGAATGGGTTATCAGATTTTGAGACGGTATATTGCGAATTTTATTAGATCTGAAAAGATGAGTTCTCGAAAGGTCAGTAATATTAAGGTTTCTCAGTTCGATAAATCGAGATACAATCTATGGAAGAAGAAAATGCTATTATAAATTCGGGAATCAAATCTAAAGTATATGAAGGTATTAAGAGAAGGAAGAATGTGCCGATGCAGGAACATCCGGAGCTGCCTAATATGAGGTTATCATGTCCTGAAGCAGAATGGACTGCTCATGATAAAGAACTGATAGCTCTGAATGAAGGCCTGCAACTTTTTTTGGTGGATTCGAAGGATGATGATACGAGTCACCAAATTATGGTACGTGTTAGTGCCAAGCACATGTGGGAGACTATAGAATTGCTCATGAGGCTTTGTTCACCTTTGGGCACGAACACTATTCAAAAATCGACTGGATATCATGACTTTACAATATGAGGCGTTTAAGTCCTTTCCTGGAGAAAGCATAACACAAGTCTTTGAAAGACTTAATAAATTGTTGAATGAATTGAGTATTCATGGAAAGACTTATCCTCAGAGAGAAGTCAACAGGAAGTTTATGCTGATCCTACCTCACCATCTAGAGAACAAGGCTTCATCTATTCGTGAGCGTGTTGATTTTGAAACCATGACACTTGAGAAGTTGTATGGTAAGCTGAAGACTCATGAAATGAAGAAAGAACAAAGGAAGATAATCTATGGTGGTGGTACAGTTGATAGCAAAAATGTTGAACTACTCAAGACAACTGCTCTTGTAGCCAGTGGAATCAAAAAGCTTGACATTACTGCTAAAAATCCTAAATTTAAAGCTGAAACGCTCTTTAAAGCTGAGATGGTTGATGAAAGCCTCTCTGGTAATCCTAGTGACTACTATACCTTTGAGGAGCTGCAAGGTATGGAAGACCCTACTATGGCCAACTTAGCTAGGATGTTCAGTAATATCAGGTTCAGAAGGAAGCAAGGCTTTAATGGTTCTGGAAGCAACAATCTTGGTAAGAGATCAAGTTCGTCTTCTGGATCAATTTACAAGACAGGGATGGTAGACAGAAGCAAGTTCAGATGCTACAATTGTGATGAGGTTGGGAACTTTACCACTAATTGTAGGATATCCCAACAAGCAAGGGATAAAGGCAAAGCTTATCAGAATAAGGACTCAGGTAGCTCAAGGAAGTATCCAGTAAAATTTTACATAGCTAAAGGGAAGAGCTGGGATGACACCGATGATGAAAAAGAGCAATATGGAAATCTAGCATTGATGGCAGAATCTTCTTCTCAGGTAAAATTCTCAACTATTCGTGCTTTACCCCCAGATAACTTGTGTGAGAATGAACACCATGTCACCTTTGGGCAGACTGTCCTAGTGTATAGATACTATTTTTCATCACTATCTTAAGGCATAATGCAATATAAAAGAATGTATCGAACAACATAATGCCATAAAAGAAGTGTATAAAAATGTTAGTACTACACTAAGATGTACTCCGGCTGATGTCGAAGACCTTAAAGTAGAACTAAAGAAAGTTAAAGATGAAAATGATAAGTTAGTTCTAGATAGGGTCAGTGTGGAGACAATATGTAACACAACAAAAACGATTACACAAATATTCTATTACAAATAGGATAATTCATACCATACACTCTACAACGGTTATGAATAAGATATAGACGAAATATTCTTATTCAATAAATAAATCTTAATATTCTTATTTAAAATCTCATGGTTCTAAATCATGGTCACACTATGCCAGTGACACGGCTCTATAATTCGATGCTTCGATGGGGCTAGCTTACATCACAATTTACGTCAAACTCAACAAGGTATATATGTGTTCTAGAATGTGCATACACTAGTTCAATATGTCACATTATCCTGTAACCGGATTTTATTATTTGATATGCAACTTAACCCCGGGAATTCTGAAAATAAATTCATATCTTATTACATACATATTGATATCTTATTTAGAATGACAAAAATAAGTATTTGTGATTATGTGGAACTTCAAACTAGTTATATTCTATAGATTGATCAGTACTAGCAAAATCTATTAAACATATAGATATCCATACACAGAAAGTGTTGGTTGATACAACAAATCAAGTGTGTTATAATGGAGATATGTAGTCAGGAGGAAATTACTATACATATGGAAAATAATGATATATAAGATTTTTTTTCTAATTTGGTTCTAATTCTTTATTTATATAAACACTATTAGAAAAATGTCAATAGACATCAGTTCTGAACTAATGTTTATTTTCTTCAAAACGGATATCTACGTGGATGTTGAGAATAAGTAATTTATTTTTACATGGGTCCAAAACCGATGTGAAATGTCAATACAGACATCAGTTCCTTCTTTTCACAATGGTCCATGATCATTGTAAAATATCACCCCCTCCTTGAAAACACTGATATCTAATCTATAGATAAACATCGCTTTTAAATGATCTCTCGTTAATAGACATCAACTATAAACTGATGTTTAGTTATTTTAAAACTAATTTTTTATAGGTGTGAAGAATGAGTTATTTTCATCGGTTTTTTAAAATATTTATGATGTACGTAGGCATTTTAGACATTGTTTACAGTTATATAAACTGATGTTGTTGAATATTACTTAATCTAATCATAACCATATCAAAAAAATTAAAAAAATGAAAACCAACCAATGCTATTGTATTTAAATAACTAAAACATTAACTATCATTTCTAAAATAATTAAAAAATATTAATTATAATTAACAAACCAATACAAAGGATTTTACATACACAAGAATTAACTTCACAAGTTTCTCCTGCAACTGATCTCACCTGTTGGCCATGCCAATAGCTAAATAAGTTTAGATAATGGTATATAATAATGATTGGGCCATTTAATACTCCAAATTCATTGTACTTACGATTCAATATTTCAGAACTATAGTTGTCGAGTTAGCTCTTCCGACCGCTCGCTATTTGATTGAAGATTTCAGAAGTATAATCTTGACTTTATAAGGCTATACGGTGAAATAATCTGATCTCTGTAGATTTTTATGGAATCAAAATTTTACTTTGTCCTTGTTTTACTCCATTGATTAAATCTGAGAACTAGAACGTCTAATTGAAAATTAAAACACCATGGATTAACCTCAAAAATTAAGTATACGATAACTAATATTAACATAGAGAGAAGTGAAGAGAAGAGAAAAACAAGAAAGAGATTAATTTACCAATTAAGTGAAATTCCTAATTTGTTCCCTAACTAATCACCGCCAAAATCAAAACAAAGTTAGATTTCAACACAGAATCAATGAAAGTGGAAAGAGGAGAGAAAAGATAATAGAAAAGAAGAGAGAATATGCTATTAATTTATTGCAGGGAGTGTGGAGAAGATGGTGAGAGTTTGAGTATGAATCAAGAGCGGAGATCGTTGGGAGTCAATGTGAAATGAAATTAGGGTTATTTTGTCTAGTTATCGCCGTTTTTTTGGTGAAATACTTTGTTGGGGGGATTTTGTCGCCGATTTTTTTTACTTATTTTTTTGTTTTTCAGTTTCTTTATTTTAAAAATTTTGGATTTGTTTAAAATAATATTTCATTTTTTTATAAAAAATTTGTTTATTTCAAATTAAATTTTGCTGGATATCGAAAATGCTTTTAAATTTTAGAATTACTGTTTCGGACAAGTGCAATTGACGGGAATGTGTCATTTACCGTTTTTATTATTATAAATTCACATCAAATAAATTTAAAATATTAAACATTATATCTTCAATATACAAATGACAAATGCGATACTATATGCCCAAATGTAACACTTCAGTGACACATCATCATGCGGGGCACATGCTAACATGGTACTGCCATGTCTGCTAAAGGGTCCTAATAATGACTGCCACATTAGCAGAATCTAGGCTCCACAAAAATGACACGTTAGCAAAAGTGGGCCAACACGTTAGTGTGTGGTCCCACATATAATGATATTGATGTGCCAAATTATTACCATGGCGTAGCTGGGGCCAATATATATTTTAACAACATGTGGGCCATAGTATCACAAAGTGAGTGTTGTATTCTAAAAGTATTGTATATGGCCTTCTATGGTGTAGTCATATTACCTCGGTATTGAAGTCCAGCAAGGTGAAGGGTTTATAAATTTGGAAGAGGCAGCATATGCTAAGAAAGTGTTGGACAAGGCTGGTTTTGGTGAGTTTAACCCTACTAATTATCCATTGGATCCTAAGCTGTTAATTATAAAATACGAGGGGTGGAGGCTATAAATACGATAGATCTGAAGAGTTTGGTGGGAGGCTTACTGCATACTCGTCAACGTTTGGCGTATTATTTTGGGATTGTAAGCGTTTTTATGAAAAGACCTACGCTAATGCACCAGAATATTGTAAAACATAATTTGTGATATGGTAAAGGTACGGTAAATTATGGTTTGACCTACTCGAAGAAGAATAGAAAGAATAATATGCTCTTTGGCTACTCTGATATTTATTTAGGCTGGAGTGAATTTTTATCTGAATGAAAGCTTAATTTCCTTGGCTTTCTCATAAAAAAGGATGTAGTTCTGTCCTCATGTGAAGCAGAGTTTATGGTTGCAACTGCAACAGCTTTTAAGGTTATATGACTCTGAAATTTGCTGGTAAAGATTATTATGACAACATTGGTCCATTGGTTCTAGTTGTGTACATTGATCATAGATGAGCTATCAATTTGGCAAAGAATCCGGTATGATCGTTCCAAACACATTGATATTACTTATCATTCTATGAGGAAATATGTTGAACAGGGTGAGATCATTTTCAGGCATGTACGTACTAATGAATCAAGAGCATATCTGCTTACGAAGGCCTCGTCTATTGTCATGTTCGAGAAGATGATGCTAGTTTAATCTATACTTAAAAACAAAATATTTATCTACATGTACATCTAGTGGTGTGTGTTGTGACTTGTTCCACAATATATTTGAGTATTTTTTGGACTCTAGTTAAATAAAAATAAGGAAGAGATAAATTTTAGAATTCATTATATGGTAGTTCCTATTTTTTGGAGTAGGTGTTTGTTATTGTATTTTAATTTTCCTTGTAATTCAGTTTGAGATTTTATGTTCTCACCGTCTTGTTTCCTTATTTTACTTCTAAACACCTATATCTATATAACTCTATACAAATACAAATATAAGCTTAATTAGAGAGGTTAAAGCACAAAACCTGCACTTATATAATACAAATAATGTTCTTGTATAGTGTTGGGAAGTGTTGGTTGATACAACAAATCAAGTGTGTTATAATAGAGATATGTAGTGAGGAGGAAATTACTATATATACGGAAAATAATGATATATAAGATTTTTTTTTCTAATTTGTCTCTATTTCTTTATTTATATAAACACTACTAGAAATAGGTCAATAGACATCAGTCCTGAACTAATGTTTATTTTCTTCAAAATGGATGTCTACGTGGGTGTTGAGAATAAGTAATTTATTTTTACATTGGTCCAAAACTGAAGTGAAATGCCATTACATACATCAGTTCCTTCTTTTTCACACACTACTAGGAACCTGCCTTAGACATCGGGTAAAAACTGATGTCTTTGTTATAAAGGAGCGATGTCTTCGTGAGTGATGTTAATTATATTTTTACAAAGACTTCGATTTTAGCCTATGCTTATAGGCACCTTAGAAAATCCTATAGAGATGATTATGATGTCTTTATCAGTATTTTGAAAAATTAATGAATAACTAAAGTTAAGTATTGCAATATTAGGAAGATCAGACCTATTTAAACTTTTAACCCACAAACTATAAAACAACATTAACATCGATTCTTAGATGAAACCCGATGTCTATGAAAAGTAATAACATCAGTTTCCACATAATGTGATATCAAAATCATGGTTTAGACATCGACATCGATATTTTAACAGTAAAAGTTGTAGAAACTGGTTATGACATTAGTTTTTTGATTTATAGCAAATGTACGAAATATGCTTTAACATTGAATTTTTAATTTTGGCTAATATCTTTGCAGTATTTAGACATCAGTTTTGGTTCATTAAAATGTTGTCATTCATGGTTTTTAATATCAATTTGAATAAAATGTGATGTTTAATTTTATGGAAGTAAATTGTACAAGTTTTCGTACTACGAAAATATAGTTACTATATATATACCAAATACTATAAACCAATATTTATATTATCCAAAGAAACCAGATTCACCCAAATACAAAAAGATACTATAACAATAGTATCTAACAACCAAGAACTACTTCAACGTTCTAGTACATTGTCAAACCTAACACAGTTTTATACATTCAAATATTTTATCAACAACCATGACCTACAACCTCCAAATCAAACTAATTCAAAAGTACCAAGAAATAAGGAATGCTAAATTTACATTTTGTCCAACATGAAGTTGATGGCCTTGGAATGAACGCCTCATCAACTCAAATAAAATAAATTTCAGGTTAGAAAATAAGATCCCAAAAGTAGACCTATAATACAAGCATTATGAGTAATTTAGTAAAATTGTAGGCTTGTATTTAATGGTTAGACATTTAGAATATTAGATTAATAAGCACAATCAGGCTAAACTTGCCAAAATAAAATGCTTGAATGTTGGACAGGGGAGCAACATAAATTAGCTGAACTAAAAATAATAAACATATTGATAGGACCCAAAACAAACCTCATACAGCCAATTGTTTATGACCATAGAGCACTAACCAGTAGAATAAGGGTTAAATTACTTTGGCTTTCAAAAAACAACCTGCAATTCCAATGTTAGCCACAGTCAGAACATAGTACAATCATTATAAAAATCACTGAATATATGAAATTCTTGTTTTGCGTGATAAAATCTATTTAAATCAAGTATGGTACAACTTTACTTGCCAACCTAAATTAAATAAATTATTGATCTATCTTATTGAACATTATATAAAACCAAGCTAATATGATCCGTAGCATAACCATCAAAAATAAACATCTCAAAGTACTAAGAATGATTATCATTAGAGAAACAAATCACTTTAAATTACAAATATGACATCTAATATTAAGAAAATAAATATTTAGATCGTGATAATAATAATTAAACAAATATGATATCTAAAATTTGGAATAACAAAGAAAAACATATCAATTTTTAATGCTATACATTATAGCATTTTGGGGAGAAGCATACCAAAGATACTAGCTTAATTTTTAGTTGGACTATTCCTGATCTTAATCAGTAATTTAGTTGGAAGATACTTGATACCATAGAGTCCATACTAAGTTTTAGTTCTGGAATTTGGTACATTACCTCCGAGTAAAAAGATGCTAAAGCTAGTAGAGGAGCCTGGCCAAAAAAAATTGAAATATACGTGCACATACACATACTACCTTTTTTTATATTGTAAAAAAATCAAGAAACTCCATACACATACATTAGTGTAAAATCATATTTGTAGCATCTAAACAGAAAATATGGCCAAAAACCTACAATCAGACCTTTATACCTTTACTAAATCTAGCAGCTTGCCCACGAGTTCAATTTAAGCCCAAGGAACAATATTGGGACTTAGAGACAATGCCCTCTAATGCCTTTAGTACCTGACTAGAAAGTTACAATAAAAATTTAGAATCTATAATAAAAAAATAATAAGAGGAATAGTTATTCAATCCATCTTTACACATAATAATCCAAAACTCACATGAGAAAACAGGGTGCAATACTTGTTTAATGACTTAACATAACTTATAAAATCCAAATCTTGGAGTTCCAATCTGTAAAAAAACAAAATTAGGGTGTAAACCCCAATTTTTGTAAACAAATTCAAGAAAACGCAACTAAATTAAGGGGGAATAGTTAATGCAATTATATAAATCAAAGAAAATTAAAGAGAGCACGATAAGAGGAAGAACAAGTAAACAAACCTCGGTAATTGAATTAAAGCTCACTTAACTCAGAAAAGGGGAGAAGAACAAACAAGCTCCAACCTGAAAATAGTAGAAATAATATTAAGCAAAACCCAATAAAGTTGAAATTATATTCAAGATGTAGAATAAACAAAATCCAATCGAAAGAGATAAACATGTATCTCAGTGGATAAATTAGTGTTTCTCAAAGCTTGAGTTCGATTAATTGAAGTCATTCTTCAATTAGGGTTTCAATTGGTACCTAAATTATAAAGAATGTTAGGTGGTGAGAGAGAATAAAGGTTCGAATTCAGGTAGATGGTGAAACGGGAGAGGGGGAAGAGGGCGACAGAGAGTGACGGGAGATAGCGAGCCGGGAGAAAGCGAGTTTGGAGAGAGGGGAAAGTGAAGGAGAGGGGAAAATGGGGGAAATAGATTGTAGTGAAGGGGTGCTATGGATTAAAAATTAAGATGTATAATTGTTGTATTTATTACTAAGGAACGCGACCTTCGAGGCTCGGTTTGACTGCTCTTGTGTTTCGTGACTCAATCTGCCTTAACAAGATGCCTTCGTACCTTGCTGATTGCCAATGATCAAGTCAAAAAATGTAGTTCTGATTTGTGGGGTGAGGCCCCTTATATAGATGTTGGGAGTCCTTGAATTGGACTTGGTGTAGGAGACTTGGTGGTCAAGTCTCTGAATTAGAATGGACTTTGGAGTTCTAGGAAGTAGGAAGCTGATTCCTTATCCCATGAGGTTCCTTGGAGGCCAATCTACAAGGATTTATATTTCCATCAGGACTTATCGTAATGGCTGCTGTATTTATTACTAAGGAACGCGAGCTTCGAGGCTCGATTTGACTGCTCTTGTGTTTTGTGACTCAATCTGCCTTAACAAGATGCCTACATACCTTGCTGATTGCCAAGGATCAAGTCAAAAAATATAGTTCTGATTTGTGGGGTGAGGCCCCTTATATAGATGTTGGGAGTCCTTGAATTGGACTTGGTGTAGGAGACTTCGTGGTCAAGTCTCTGAATTAGAATGGACTTTGGAGTCCTAGGAAGTAGGAAGCTGATTCCTTATCCCATGAGGTTCCTTGGAGGCCAATCTACAAGGATTTATATTTCCATCAGGACTTATCTTAATGATTGATATTTCCCTTATTAATTAAATTACGAAATTAATTAATAATCAGGATTTTGGGCCTTCTTTGTTCCACCAGACCTGATCTGGTCCATCAGGCCTGATCAACGTGTTGACCTTTTTGGTCTGAATGTCATACATCTTCTTATTGGGCCTTGCAGCCCAAATCATGTGTAATTTATACAACATTAACTACGTAATCAGGATTTATTTATTCCCTATCATTTGCCCTCCAACTTTTGGGAAACATTGAGTAGGTTTCGCAAAAGTTAAATTCATTTATTCCCTTCCAGGGTATCGTTTTTGCGTTAAGTGTGGAGCGACCTACACAATTACAACGATCTTCTTTTATTCCTTTTATTCAGGAATTATCTTAATTTTCAGGAATTTTTCCCTTAATTCTGGGATTTTTCCTTAATTTTCTGGATTTTTCCCTTAATTCTGGGATTTATCTTTAATTTTCTGGATTTTCCCTTAATTTTGGGATTTTTCCTGAATTTTCTGGATTTATTCCTTATTTTCTGAAAATATTAACATTTTTCAGAAAATATTTTAAGGAATTTCCTTAATTCTGGAAATATTCAAAATATATAATCCTTTTTTCAGAAAACACATTTTTTCCTTCTTTTTTCCTCCCTCTTTTTTTCTTTTTCCTCCTTTTTTCTTTCTTTTTTCTATATACCTGGCTCGACCAGGTATTCTGTTCGACCAGGATCCTGGTCGAATTAGCCTCTGCTGTGCCTTGGTCGAAGGAAATTCGAGGAGGGTGCATTCGACTAGGAATCCTGGTCCAATTTCGGCCAGGATTTTCTCCTATATATATATATATTTTTTTTTTGGCGCAGGAGACTTTCGACTAGGATTTTTCTTCCCTTTCGATCAGGATCCCCTGTTTTTGACTGAATTATCCTTCTTTTGGTTTCCCAGGTCGACAAGATTTCGACCTCAATGATTTTGATCAGGATTCCTTTATATTTCGTGGTCGAATGGGTCTCAATTTTGGTCGAATTAAGCCTGTTTTTCAGCCCTAATCGACAGGACTCCGACCTCAGGTATTTCGATCAGGAATGTGGTATAAATTCTGGTCGAACTGGGTCAAGAGTATATTTCTTTTTTTTTTCCATATATTTTGTAATTTCCATATATTTGGATTTGGGCCCTTAAACCTGGGCTGGGCCTTTTCCTTTAATTTTCAACTAATTGGGCCCTTTTCTGGGCTGGAATCTTTTGGGCCAACCTCTTTTTTGGACCTGTTTTCAGCAGCCCTCTTTTTTCTGGGCTTCAATAAACAAGATTTTGGGCCCATTTTTCTAAGTTTTGCACTTGGCCCATTGGTTTAACTGGGCTTCTTTGGTCCATTTTAAATTGGGCTTTTTTCTAGACTTTATTATTCAAGTCTCATTTAAACTTGGGTTGGGCCTTAACTCTCAAGCCCAATTTCCAGAATATTCTGGAATTTCTAGATTATTCTAGATTTTGCCATAATTTTCCAAAATTTTTCTAAAATTTTCTGGAACATTCTAGATTCTTCCATTATTGGGCCCAAATGGGCTTTTTTGAGGCCCAATTTGCCCTACCAAGGGCTATATAAGAGTGAGGTGTGGGAGGTCTGACATCGCACTTCTCATTTCATTTCTTCAAACTCCCAAACACTCTCCTCTCCTTCCTCCTTCCTCATTTTAGCAAATTTTCGGCCAAGTTCCTTTCAAGGTTTTCAAGTCTTTCCAAGCTTTTCATTGATGGCTGACAAGAATTCCGAGAGAGCGGCCAAGATAGCCTCGGCTTCAAAACGAGGTAAGGATATCGAGATCCGTTCTTCATACATGTCTTTGATCGATATGATTAACACTAGGGGGGATGAATATCCCTCCACTGCACATCTCGATTCTTTTAATCATTGTAACACTTGGCACAACATAGATTTCGATAAATTAAATACACGTTATAATGTTCTTCCTCCTCTTAGATTAGTTCCAGTTTCTGGTGGTGACCGTACTTGCCACTGGAAACCCGACACTCTTTTTATTTATACAGATGCCCTCGATGCTGGGCTTAGGTTCCCTTTTCATTCCATCATTCCTCATCTTCTAGCTGATTTACAAATCAACCCATGTCAGCTTCCTCCAAACGCTTGGATGAACATTTTATGTTTTATGGTTTACTGCCTTAGGGAAGGTTTTCCCCTTTATGTAGTTGTTTTTAGGAAGGTTTTTCAATGTTACAATAGCGCTTCTGGTAATTGTGGTTGGGTCTATGTCAAACAAAGACCCAAATGTAAGCATATCTTTAATGGCGCCTCCATTCCTGATAATAACCAAAATTGGAGGAATAGTTTCGTCGGGTTACGTTGGGAGAATGGCGACTGGGGCACACTCTTCAGATCTTCCTTCGGGAAGGTTAGTGATGATAGCCTCAAATCCATTCACTTAACTCCCGAGGAAACTAATATTTATAATGAGCTTACTCGGGATGACGACACTACTACCAGCTGGACTCTCTTAGAGGAATTATCCCTCATTCATGTGGGACTATCCTCTGTTTCTTAAAATGGTATTTTTCTTCCCTTCTCAATTTTATTTCATTTCATGCATTATTGACACCACTTATTTTGTTTTTTTATCTTGTCTTGCAGCTGCCAAGGAGATTAATGAAGATAACGTGCCCCTCGTTGAGGAAACTGCTAGAATGAAGAAAGCTCGCCTTGCGGGTCTGGACACTCGAGGAAAGGCCACGGAGCCTATCTTCTTGGGGAAACACAAGGAGCCCATGGGGGAGGCTTCAGCTGAGGGAGCTGAGGGCCACAGTACTCCTATTACTGCTGCTGCTCCTACTGCTGCTGCTACAGGCGCCTTCCAGCCATCCAGGATTATTCGATTTTCTACATCTGCTTGCCCATTGGCTTGCGGGTGAGCCACAGAGGTGAACCGTAACTCAATTTCATTTTCTTCACAGTACCTCTTGAATTCCTCATTGTTAAATTGTGTTCCATTTTCGGTGACTAGGATACGGGAAATTCCATACCGGCATATAATATTTTCCCACAGGAATTGTGCAACCTGCTTAGTTGTGATTTTGGCCAAGGGTTTGGCTTCAATCCACTTAGTGAAATAATCAATGGCTACAATCAGGAACTTCCTTTGTTCCATGGCCATGGGGAAAGGCCCCAGAATATCCATTCCCTACATAGCAAAGGGGATGGGCGAGTTGATAGAGGTCAGCATCTCGGGGGGTTGTCTAACAACCGGTGCATGCTTCTGACAGCGGTCATACTTCTTCACATATTCTTTGGCATCAGCCATCATTTCCGGCCAATAGAAGCCTAAACGGGTTATCTTATGAGCCAAGGCCCTGCCCCCCAAGTGTTGCCCACAAATACCTTCATGTACTTCTTCAAGAGCCAAGTGTGCCTCATCGGGCCTGAGACACCTTAAGTAAGGAACCACAAAAGATCTTTTGTACAGAATCCTATCTATCAAAGAGTACCTTAGTGCCCGAACAGCTAACTTCTGTGCTTCAGTAGCATTGTTTGGCAACCAACCGGTTTGAATGTGGGCCTTAATGGGATCTATCCATGACGTCCCCAGGCCTACAAGAGCTACAAGCTTAACATCTATGCTCCGTGTCTTCAAAACGCGGAAGTACACACTTCCTGAACTTTCTTCTATCTGCCTTAGCATTTTTCTCCCTTAGAATGTGCTCAACATGGCATTCATTGAATTGGGTCATCACAGCCCTTACTAGGCGGACATACTTAGCCATCGTATCATCCCTTGCCTCAAACTCTCCCTTTACCTGGGATATGACCAGCTTCGAGTCTCCACGGACATTTAAGTGCTTGACTCTAAGCCCTGCTAGGCCGAGGCCATCTATCATGGCTTCATATTTTGCCTCATTGATTGTGGTTGGGAAGTCTAACTTCATGGCATACTCAATCAAGAACCCATCAGGGCTTTGTAAAACCAATCCTGCTCCACTTGAATTTGTTTTTGATTCTCCATCAAAATAGAGAACCCAATATTCTTTCTCCTTATCATCCTTCTCTTTGCCCCCTTATCAACTTCCTTGTCTTGAGATATGGTATCTTCCTGCCCCCCGACTTCTTGGTTGGGTATGGTACATTACACCATGAAGTCAGCTAATGCCTGTGCTTTTATTACCGTCCGTGGCTTGTACTTAATGTTGAACTCTCCCAGCTCTATTGCCCACTTGATCAACCTCCCACTAGCCTTGGGACTATGAATGATATTTCCCAGGGGCAGATTTGTTAACACCTTAATTTGATGAGCCTGAAAGTAAGGACGTAACTTTCTTGAAGCCATCACCAAGGCTAGAGCAAATTTCTCAATAGTTGAATAATTCAACTCAGCACCATGCAGAATTTTGCTGACATAGTATACGTGTTTCTGGATTTTCAGTTCCTCCTTAACCAATACAGCGCTCAAGGCACTCTCTGAAACAGCTAAGTACAAGAATAAAACTTCATTCAAAGCTAGCTTGGCCAACAATGGGGCCTGGGCCATATATTTCTTTAATTCCTCGAATGCCTTCTGGTTTTCCTCATTCCATACAAAGTCCTTAATGTTTTTTAGTGATTTGAAGAATGACAAGCACTTGTCTCCTGACTTGGAGATGAATCGTCCCAGCGCAACAACCCTTCCTGTGAGCTTCTGAACATCCTTGACATTTTTTGGTGGTTCCATGTCCAGGATTGCCTTTATTTTATCAGGGTTAGCCTCGATCCCTCTCTTGGAGACCATCAATCCCAAAAATTTTCCAGACCCTACTCCGAAAGCACACTTTGTAGGATTTAACATCATCTTGTGGTACCTCAGGACCTCAAAAGCTTCCCTCAAATGGGTTATATGATCAGTCTTTACTAGACTCTTGACTAACATGTCATCAACACAAACTTCCATAGTCTTGCCAATAAGATCCTTAAAAATTTTATTTACCAACCTTTGATAGGTGGCTCCTGCATTCTTAAGACCAAATGCCATAACAAGATAACAATAAACACCAAAGTCAGTGATGAATGATACCTTTGGAATGTCACCCTTGTGCATCTTAATCTGATTGTATCCAATAAATCCATCCATGAAGCTCAGCATCTCATGCCCAGTAGTGGCATCAATCAAAGTATCAATCCTTGGCAACGGAAAACAGTCCTTAGGGCATGCATCATTCAGATCAGTGAAGTCTATACACATCCTCCACTTTCCATTGGCCTTCTTCACCATTATAGGGTTTGCTAACCATTCCGGAAATTGAATCTCCTCAATGAAACCAGCCTCTAAGAGCTTCTCTACTTCCTGTTTTATAACCTCTTGTCTTTCCGGGGCAAAGTTTCTTTTCTTTTGCTTCACTGTCTTCTGATTTGGGTCCACGTTTAACTTGTGAGTAATCAGCTCTGGGTCTATGCCTGGCATATTAGCTGCTCACCACACAAACACATCACTATTTTCTTGCAAAAATCTCACCAACTTCCTTCTAAGGGGCTCCTCAAGTGTGGCTCCAATGAAAGTCATCCTCTCAGGATTCTCGGAGGCTAAAGAAATCAAAACCAAGTCTTCTGCTGGCTTTCCTCTTTTCTCATCATTCTCTCAGATATCCATATCTTCAATAGGAAGAACCTGCCCCTCAACTCCATCTGCCCTCAAAGAGGCTACATAACAGCTTCTAGCCATTTTTTGATCTCCTCTCTCTTCTCCAATCCCATTCCGGGTGGGAAACTTCATAACTGAATGGTAGGAAGAAGGGACTACCTTGAAGGCATGTATCCCTGTTCTCCCCATGATAACATTATAAGTTGAACTAGCCTTTACCACCACAAAGTCCAACATCTGCGTTGCTTGCCTTGGTTCCTGACCTATGGTGGTTGGCAACTTGATTATCCCTTCCACGGGACATTCTACTCCCGCAAATCCATATATCGACATGTCGGTTGGGGTCAATTGGGAGTCGTTATATCCCATCCTTAGAAAGGCGTCATGGAGCAAGATATCCACTGAAGCACCATTATCCACAAGGACCCTCTTGACCGGGCTATTTCCTATTATTGGTGTTATGACCAACGGGTCGTCATGAGGAAATTTCACACCCTCTAGGTCAGAATCATCAAAAGCCAATGTTACTTCTGTCCTGACCCTCTTCGGGGCTTCTCCAACAATATGCATAACCTCTCTAGTATATGCTTTTCTGGAGTTTCTGGATAATCCAGCAGCAATTAGTCCTCCAAATATTGTGTTTATCACAGGCCCTCGAGGTCGCGGCCCTCCAAAAATTGCGTTTATAACCGGTCCTCTAGGTTGGGGATTCCGCCCCTGATCGTCTTGGTCCCTCCTACGATCTTCAAAGTTCTTCCTTCCATTGTTATTCCTATCCCCTTCTTCTCCAGTGTATTTGTTCAATCTTCCTTTTCGAATGAGGAACTCAATTTCATCTTTCAGCTGTCTACACTCATCGGTGTTATGACCAACATCTTTGTGAAATCTGCAATACTTGCTCTTATCTAGCTTGGCAGGATCAGCCTACAAGGGCTTAGGCTAACGAATATCTCGATCTTTTTCGATTTCCATCAGGATCTGGCTTCTAGGAGCATTCAGCTTAGCGTATTCAGTGAACTTTTGCCCAGGTCCTCCCTTCTTGGGGTTTGAATCAGGGTTTTACTCGGTTCTAGGATACTTGTCCTTAGCGATATACTCCAGATCAGTTTTCCGCTTCTTGTCTCCAGTGGGCTCATTACTCACTACGGTCTTCCTCATGCTCTCTTCCACCTTGATATACTTCCCTGCCTTATCCTGGAGCTACAACATGATTTCAGGGGGGCGTTTGGCCAAGGACATCTTAAAAAAACTCATCCCTAGTTCCTTGTTGCAGTGCTATCATGGATACCTTATCATCAAGGTCTGGGACTTTTAAAGCCTCCTTTGTAAAACGATTCAGGTAGTCTCTCAAGGATTCTTTTGTTCCCTGCACAATGCTCATAAGAGATGCTGAACTTTTCTCTTGTACTCTCCCGCTGATAAATTGCTTAATAAAAGCCTGACTTAATTCTCTGAACGACCCAATAGAGTTTGGGGGCAAACGACTATACCACCTTTGAGCCATACCCGACAGGGTTTGAGGAAAGGCCCGACACTTAATAGCATCATTCACGGGCTGCAACAACAATGCATTAGAGAATGTCCTAACATGATTAGCGGGATATCCCGTGCCATCATAAGTTTTGATAGTTGGCATCTTGAACTTCCTTGAGATATGGGCATTCATTATTTCTTCAGTAAAGGGCGGAGTAGGATCATCAAGATCTCCAAGGGGAAGAAGATTGCTTGGATCAGCCCTTGGGACAACAGCCCTTCTCTGTATCAGACCATCCAGGTCTATGACAGGATGAAGATTTCTCCCTCTAGGAGGTATTGGGGGTCTGGTGGTCTGGTGTCGCACCTCAGCCTTTGAATTTCAGCCTCGTGAGCCCTGATCCTTTCTTGCACTTCTTGGGGATTCGTCCCTTGGGTGCTTTGAGGATGTTGGCTACCATCAGTCATCAGCTCTTTGCCAGCACGTCTCCTTCTTGGGGCTATTTCATCATCCGAAGATTCGGAGTCTCTCTCAGTGTAAGGACCAGAAAATTCCTAATACTCGGGGATAGGAGCTAAACCTCGTATGTAAGGGGGCGATCGCCCTCGTGCTTCACTCCGTCCAGCATGTCCACTTCCTCCAACCTCGGGGTAAAGGGGCATCCCATAAGGAGGGTTAGTGGTCACAACAGTTGAATACTCGTACCCAATGGGTCGAGAATTCACAGGTGCATGTAGTTGTTGAACTTGGGGATTCGTACCTTGAATAGCCGAGGGAATCGTCCCTTGTGGCTGAGGTTGAGTTGCCCCTATCTGGGCTTCCCCTTGGGTAGCTGCATAAGTTGAGTGAGAAGGTATTTCCATGGTTGACGAAACCACTTGGGTTGTCCCCGATGGCGTTCCTTCCTCAAGAGCTCTAATTGTTCTCCGTGTTCTCGCCATGGTTGTTGTTGTGCTCCCCATAATCGGCGCCAAATGTTATGGATTAAAAATTAAGATGTATAATTGTTGTATTTATTACTAAGGAACGCGAGCTTCGAGGCTCGATTGGACTGCTCTTGTGTTTCATGACTCAATCTTCCTTAACAAGATGCCTACGTATCTTGCTGATTGCCAAGGATCGAGTCAAAAAATGTAGTTCTGATTTGTGGGGTGAGGCCCCTTATATAGATGTTGGGAGTCTTTGAATTGGACTTGGTGTAGGAGACATGGTGGTCAAGTCTCTGAATTAGAATGGACTTTGGAGTCCTAGGACGTAGGAAGCTGATTCCTTATCCCATGAGGTTCCTTGGAGGCCAATCTACAAGGATTTTTATTTCCATCAGGACTTATCTTAATGGCTGATTTTTCCCTTATTAATTAATTACGAAATTAATTAATAATCAGGGTTTTGGGCCTTCTTTGTTCCATGGTCCATCAGGCCTGATCAATGTGTTGACCTTTTTGGTCTGAATGTCATACATTTTCTCATTGGGACTTGCAGCCCAAATCAAGTGTAATTAATATAACATTAACTACATAATCAGGATTTATTTATTCCCTATCAAGGGGGGAAATAATATTGTTGTTAAGGGGGTAAAATTTCAGAAATAATAGAGGGGAAGTAGTACGCGTCTTTTTTTTTAATTTTTTAAAATTAATCATTGACAACGATTATATTTAATCCGATGTCTAAGCAAAGTTAACAACGGTTATGCCCAGAATTGATGTCTAAGTCATGTTTTCTATTTTTTAAAATTATGATCAACAATAGTTATTTTGTAAACTGATGTCTAGTAGAAGTTGTAACATTATTTTAAAAATAACCGATGTCTAAACATTGTGTAACATCGGTTTCCTGACCAACCGATGTCTAAGCATCGACGTTATATTCTGTTTTTCTTGTAGTGATGGTCCATGATCGTTGTAAAATATCACCCCCTACTTGAAAACACTGATGTCTAATCTATACATTAACATTGATTTTAAATGATCTCTCGTTACTAGACATCAACTATAAACTGAGGTTTGGTCAATTTCAAACTAATTTCTTCGTAGGTGTGATGAATGAGTTATTTACATCGGGTTTTTTAAAATATTTATGATGTAAATAGGCATTTTGGATATTGTTAACAGTTATATAAACTGATGTTGTTGAATATTTACTTGATCAAATGACATCCATATCAAAAAATTAAAAAAATGAAAACCAACCAATGCTGTTGTATTTAAATAACTAAAACATTAACTATTATTTCAAAAACAATTTAAAAATATTAATTATCATTATCAAACCAATACAAAGGATTTTAGCATACACTAGAATTGACTTTGCAAGTTTCTCATGAAACTGATCTCGCTTATTGCTATGCTAATAGCTAAATAAGTGTTAGGAATATATTGTGAACTTGATGATAAGTTAAACAAAAAACCTTAGTAGATTTAACTTAGTGAAATTTGTACTCTCGACGGATGATATAATATAGTCCCAACGGATGAACTTTATAGTCCCAATGGATGACAATTTGACAACCATCGAGAGTGTAGCTTATGTAACAAATACGTACTATAGCTCATTTCTGCAAACAACATGTTTTAGTCTGGTAGATTGTATAGGGTTTTTTAAGTCATGTTGACTACTAGATTGATATGCAGAATAGGTTGACTAATTATAAATATGAAATGTCTTGTAATTCTGTGTAAGTGAAATATAGTCAAGTGGCAGATAGACTCCCGACGGATGATCTACAAGACTCCCGACGGATGACCAACAAAGCTCCCGACGGATGACCAACATAGTCCCGACGGATGATCAAATTCAAAATAGTCGTTGACAGTGAAAACACAGTCACATGCGTTGGGTGTTTGCAAAAGGAATGTGGCAGCCTGTTAAGCAGGATTTTGAGAACAAAGAAGCATTACCATTTCCATGCAAATATGAAGATATACAAAGATGCTGGAATAGAGTAGTGAAGCAGCATAAAGTTAGGCTAGATATATTTTGTTTTATTATCTTGTCTTACTATCATGTAACTTGGTGATATATAAACCAAGAGTAGCAAGTAGAACATTTAACTAAGCAAGTTCATTTTCAGAGAAACATATCAAGCTGTATTCTGCAAGAATTTCTCTGTAATTTGTTTGTTCAACTTGTAAAGAAGCTATGAGCTATTCAAAGCTTCACAGAGTTCTCAAATTGATATATATATATATATATATATATATGGTGGATATATTCAATTCCACCAGAAAGTTTTAAAGCTTGTGTTTTATTACTTAGTGCTTTGATTTCAATTATCTTTCTATTCCGCACTTCAGCAAATCAAACACTGTTATATGTATTAAGTTGTTAATTTTTAAAATAAAGAAAAAGGAGCCATAATTACATTCAACCCCCTTCTGTAATTCTTGTATTGTTAGGGAATAAAAATTGATATCAGAGCAAGCTCTTGAAGTACAAAGAGTTTAATATCACAACAAACAACAAGATGAACAAAAAAGATGTTGGAGTTAAAATTCCAATTCTGGACAAAGATAACTATCACCATTGGAAGGTGAAGATGCATCTACATCTTCTTTCTCAAGATGAGGCCTATGTGGACTGCATAGAGAGAGGTCCTCATGTACCAATGAGAGCTGCAACTGACAATGAACCATCTGTTCCAAAACCTAGGCATGACTGGTCAGATCCTGACATTGAGCAAGTCATGAAGGATAAGAAAACCATGAACATATTGTTCAATGGAGTTGATGGTGATATGTTTAATAACATCATTAACTGTAAAACAGCCAAAGAGGTTTGGGACAAAATCCAGATTATTTGTGATGGTACTAAGCAAGTAAGGGAGAACAAGATGCAGCTCCTAATTCAGCAATATGGGCATTTCTACTGTAAAGATAGTGAGTCACTCACTGATATATTTAGTAGATTTCAAAAGCTGCATGGAAGATTCTATTAAACAAAAGACTCTAACCTCAAGTTCCTTAGATCTCTTCCAAAGGAGTGGAAGCCAATGACAGTCTCATTAAGAAATTCACAAGATTATAAAGAATTTACCTTGGAGAGACTGTATAGCATCCTGAAAACCTATGAGCTTGAAATAGAGCAAGATTAAAGGATTGAGAAAGGAAGGAAGAAAGGAGGGTCCATAGCACTGGTTGCTGAGTTAGAAAAGGAGAAAGATATGAAGGTAGAAGCTGTTGAGTCTACTTCAAAAGTCTGTGAAAGCAAGGGTAAAGGGCTGGTAGCTGAAAATGAAGATCAGTTGAGCCAAGATGATATGGATGAAATTGATGAACATCTAGCATTCCTATCCAGGAGATTTTCCAAGCTCAAATTCAAGAAGAATTTTGGAGCAGCCAAGCCAAACAGAAACATGGTTGATAAATCAAAATTCAAGTGTTTCAAATGTGGCTTGGCGGGTCATTTTTCTAGTGAATGTAGAAAGTTTGATTCCAGCAAAAAGAAGTTTGAGCATATTGATTACAAGCAAAAATACTTTGAGTTGCTCAAGCAAAAGGAAATGGCTTTCATCACACAGGAGAATGACTGGGCTGCAGATGGACTGGATGAAGATGAAGAAACAAGCTATGTCAATCTAGCCCTAATGGCCAAATTTGATGAAATAGAAACAAGCTCTTCAAGCAATCAGGTAATCACCACTAGCCTAGCACATTTATCTAAAGCTGAGTGTAATGATTCAATAAATGATATGTCTACTAAATTATATTACCTGCGTGTCACACTTAAGTCCCTCACTAAAGAAAATGCTAAAATTAAAGAAAACAATTTATTTTGAAGTGAGAGGAATAATGTGCTAGAGTCTCAGTTTATTGAATTTGAAAAATTGAGAATTGAGTGTAAGATTGCTAAGGATGATTAAATGAATCCTTGAAGAAAGAAGAGATTTTAAAGAAGCAGCTTGAACGAGAACAAGAAGTGATTAAGGCATGGAAATCATCTAGAAATGTTCATGCTCAAATCAATAAAGTTCAAGGTATTGAGTCCTTTTGTGATGCAGCCTGGAAGAAGAGTAAAGAGGAGCTTGAGTCCAATTTGGTTGAAGGATTGCTGACAGATATGGACTCGACGGATGATGAAAATCATCCATCGAATAATCAAAAGGATTATCCGTCGAGAGACAAGGAGCCACATCCGTCGGCTGTGAGTAAACCAGTTAGCAAAGCTAAGCTAGCTAAGTTAAATGAGAAATATGGACCAGTTTCTAAAAACTTTATTCCAGGAGAATCGAGTCAAGTTAGAAAAGAAAAGAGAGTTAATGTTGGGCATCTGTCTATCAAGCAATTGAATGACATATTAGAAAAGATTGAGGTTAAAACAGAAACTAAAAAGAAAAACAATAGAAATGGGAAAGTAGGAATTAACAAACATAACAACTACACACCTGATAAATATGCACTAAGAAAAATCTGTGTTAAGTGTGGTAGTGTTAATCATTTATCTATTAATTGCAAGCTTGCCATGCCTACTCCCATGTCTGCACCTCTTTTTTACCAACATTACTGCCATGCCTACCATGCCTATGAATGCTATGTCTACTCAGAATATGAATGCACAATTTGCTAATATTCCATTTGCACCTAATCCTTATTATGCTGCATTTAGTATGCCTCAAATGCCATTTATCATGCCTTACTAGAATAACATGTTTGCAAATATCATGCCTTTTCATGTAAGCCAAAATGTGCATGATAATTTTGTTCTAATGTCTTGCTTCAAAGGTTCAACTCAAATGACTAAGGATAAATCTGAAATTCTTAAGTCAAATGAGATCAAATCTAAGAAGCCAAAGAAGAAAGCTAACAAGGAAGGACCCAAGGAAAATTGGGTACCAAAATCAACTTGATTTGATTTTGATGTGTGCAGGGAAATAAAAAGAATCTTTGGTATCTGGATAATGGTTGCTCAAGGAACATGACTGGAGATTCTACCCTGCTCACTGAGTTCAAGGAAAGAGCTGGCCCAAGTATTACTTTTGGAGATGACAGTAAGGGTTATACTGTGGGATATGGCTTAATTTCAAAAGATAATGTCATCATTGAAGAGGTTGCCCTAGTGGATGGACTCAAACATAATCTGTTGAGTATCAGCCAACTTTGTGATAAAGGCAATTCAGTCACTTTCAATTCAAAAGCCTGTGTTGTAACAAATAAGAAGAGCAACAAGGTGGTTCTCACTGGAGTGAGAAAAGGAAATGTGTACCTAGCTGACTTCAACTCATCAAATGCAGAATCAGTAACTTGTCTTCTCAGTAAAGCAAGTCAAGATGAAAGTTGGCTATGGCACAAGAAGCTGTCCCATCTAAACTTCAAGACCATGAATGAGCTTGTCAAGAAAGAATTGGTTAGAGGTATTTCTCAAGTGGAGTTTACTGGGGATGGATTGTGTGATGCCTGCCAAAAAGGAAAGCAGATCAAAGCATCATTCAGAAAGAAGCTTGATTCAACAATTGAAGAACCTTTGCAACTATTGCACATGGATTTGTTTGGACCATTCAATGTATTATCTATCTCAAGGAAAAGATTTTGCCTAGTAATTGTAGATGATTTCTCAAAGTTCTCTTGGATATATTTTCTGAAATCCAAAGATGAAGCTAGTGAAATCATCATCAATCACATAAGGCAAGTCAACAATCATCCTGACTTCAAAGTGAGAAGAATCAGGAGTGACAATGGAACTGAGTTCAAAAACTCTGTGATGAGATCATTCTGTGAAGAGAATGGAATTATGCATGAGTTTTCTGCAGCTAGAACTCCTCAACAAAATGGAGTGGTGGAAAGGAAAAATAGATCTCTAATTGAAGCTGCAAGGACAATGCTTGAAGAATCAAAGTTACCAACATATTTTTGGGCTGAAGCTGTGAATACTGCATGCTACACTCAAATTATTTATTTGGTTAATCAAGCCAAATGCATGACTCCTTATCAATTGTTCAAGAATAGGAAGCCAACTCTAAATTTCCTACATGTCTTTGGCTGCAAATGCTATATCTTAAGGAATCAAACTGATCAACATGGAAAGTTTGATGCTAAAGCAGATGAAGGAATTTTTGTTGGATATGCTGTTGGAAAAGCATATAGAGTCTACAATCTAAGAACCAACATTGTTATGGAATCAATACATGTTGTGTTTGATGATATAAAGTTTGAAGGACTGCAAGATGGAGATTTTCATGAAAGACTCAAGTTTGATAATGTTGATATGGTTAGTGATGACAGTGATGATGAGAGTGATCAAGAAACAATGACTAAGGATAATGCAGAAAAATCTACAACCAATGAAGCACATAATTCAACATTTGTTGAGTTACAGAATGCTTCATCCGTCGGTAGACAATCAGCTTCATCCGTCGAGATACAAAGTGCATCATCTGTCGGAACAATGAGAGAAGCTGAGAGTCAAAATAGATCACCTATAGATAGTACCCCTTTCTCAAATCAAAGCTTCACAAACTCAGGGGGAGTTTCTCATGATCAAAACTCAGTCGCATATCAAGACAAAAATGAGGCTTCTTTATCTAGATCTAATCTACCACAATAAAGAAAGTGGACTAAAGCTCACCCTTTTGAGCTCATTATTAGTGATGCATCTTCTAGAGTTCAAACTAGGAAAGTAACTCAAGAAGAGTGTCTGTATAGCAGCTTCCTTTCTTAGGAAGAACCAAAGAAGGTAGAAGAAGCTCTATTGGATGCTGATTGGATTTTAGCTATGCAAGAGGAGCTAAACCAATGTGAAAGGAACAAGGTATGAAAGATGGTACCCAAACCTAAAGGAAAGAATCCAATTGACACAAAGTGGGTATTCAGAAACAAGATGGATGAAAATGGCATAGTAATCAGGAACAAAGCTAGGCTGGTTGCTAAGGGCTACTGTCAACAAGAAGGAATAGATTTTGATGAAAATTTTGCTCCTGTTGCAAGACTTGAAGCCATCAGAATTTTCTTAGCCTATGCAGCCCATGCCAATTTTAAAGTCTATCAAATGGATGTCAAAAGTGCCTTTCTGAATGGAGATTTGGAGGAGGAAGTCTATGTCAGTCAGCCTCCTGGTTTTGAAGATCCAAATTTTCTAGAATATGTCTACTATCTTCTGAAAGCACTTTATGGATTGAAGAAAGCACCTAGAGCCTGGTATGACACTTTATCAAAGTTTCTTTTGGAAAATCACTTCACAAGAGGTACTGTTGATAAAACTTTATTCTTTAGAAATGTTAATGGCTCTAGCATACTTGTTCAAATTTATGTAGATGATATTATATTTGGCTCTACAGATGAAAAACTTTGCAAAAAGTTTGCCAAATTAATGCA
Organism: Apium graveolens; assembly: GCF_009905375.1. NCBI lineage: Eukaryota > Viridiplantae > Streptophyta > Magnoliopsida > Apiales > Apiaceae > Apium > Apium graveolens. The sequence goes on along the minus strand of NC_133649.1, from coordinate 212,686,215 downwards.
AAGTAAGTATGAAATGAGCATGATGGGAGAACTAACTTACTTTCTTGGTTTACAAGTTAAGCAAGTTAGTGATGGAATATTCATAGTCAAACCAAATATATTTATGATCTTTTAAAGAAGTTTGATCTAATGGATTGCACATCTGCAAAAACTCTCATGGCCACTGCAACTAAACTTGAATTAAACACTACTGAAAAGTCTGTGGATATTTCAAGCTATAGGGGTATGGTTGGCTCACTTATGTACTTAACAGCTAGTAGGCCATATATAATGTTTGCTACCTGTCTTTGTGCTAGATTTCAGGCTGATCCTAGAGAATCTCACTTAGTATCTATTAAGAGAATTTTCAGATATCTCAAGGGAACACGAAAACTTGGCATTTGGTACCCTAGAGATTCTGGTTTTGATCTAACTGGTTATTCATATACAGATTATGCAGGTTGTAAAATTGATAGAAAAAGTGCAACAGGAACCTGTCAATTTTTAGGAAACAAGCTTGTGTCCTGGTTCAGTAAAAAGCAAAATTCAGTTTCTACTTCTACAGCTGAAGCTGAATTTATTGCTGCTGGTAGTTGCTGTGCACAAATTTTATGGATGAAAAACCAATTATTGGACTATGGTCTATAAATGGACAGAATTCCTATCTTCTGTGATAACACAAGTGCAATTGCCATTACTGAAAACCCAGTACAACATTCAAGAATAAAGCACATAGATATCAAGTTCCACTTCATTAGGGAACATGTGATGAATGGTACTGTGGAACTTCAATTTGTTCCAAGTGAAAAGCAGCTTGCAGATATCTTTACCAAGCCACTTGATGAATCTACCTTTTCCAGGTTGTTAAGTGAGTTATGTATGCTAAATTATTCTTAAATCATTTCAGATATCTTTGCAAGTTGTAATGCAGCTAGAAACTTAATTGATTTTTCTGTTTTAGATGAAATTTTGGCTAAGTCAAAATTTACATCCCGACGGATGCTCATTATCCATCAAGTTTGAGCATCCATCAGAATAGAATATCTTAATAAAAATCAATTACCTTTCTGGATTATTTATATACCAGACGGATAATTGTTTTATTCTCATCCGTCGATTTGTCTCAATCTTAGCCGTTGGAACTCTGACAATTATCCATCGGATATACTTACAATCTGTAAGTATATTACGACAAATAATTGACAGAATTTTGACAGTTTATTTTGTTTTAAACGGCTATTTTGGGCTATTTTGATTGGTTACTTTATTTTACTTTATTCCTTTTGACAGTTTATTTTTGAGATGGTATAAAAGCAAAATTCATTTTCATTATTTTCTTTTATCATTCTCAAATCAATTGCTCTAACTCTCCTCTTCTCCAAAGAAAATACTCTCTCTCGTTCAGAACATTTCTTCACTCTAACAATGGCACCAGTAGTTAAAATCATGTCTCAGTCTGGATTTGTCTATGAAAAGAACAACTTTGTAGCTCTTGTGAACAAGGAAATTCCAGCATCTGAAGATTTTCACAAAATGTTGGATTTTGTGAAAGGTTGCAAACTCAGTTATGCTATGCTGGAATCACCCACAATCTACTGTGAAGTTGTGGAAGAGATATGGACAACTGCTGTATACCAGTCTACAGATAAAATCATAACTTCCACACTCAAAGGTAAGCAATTCTGCATTAACAGTGACACAATTCAAGCATGCTTTAAGATTCCTGAAAACACTACTACTATTCCACACACAGATGCTAATTTAGTTACCATGTTTAATTCTATTGGCTATGCACTTCCCACCTCTAAATTAAGTGAAATTAGAAGGCTAGGTCTTAGAAAAGAATGGAGTTATTTGTGTGATGTAGTTACCAAGGTGTTTTCTGGTAAAGTAAGCAATTTTGATTCGGTCAATAATGCCATGCTTAACATGCTTTATGTGTTAGTTACTGATAATTATCATAATTTCAGTTACATGGTTATGTTTGAATTAGGCTATAAGTTAGGGGAAGTTAATAAGAGAGGTAAAAGTGTCTATTATGCTAGATTCTTTATGATACTTGCTAACCATCTTATTGAGAATATTGCTATTGAGAACCCAACCAATAAACTAGATTGTTGGGTTCAAGAAAGGAGAATAATTGCATATCTGAACAGAGCAAGTCACCACAAAGAGGTGCCCCTCTTCTACTTTCCAATCATGGAGGTCCCTCAGGTAAGTGAGGTAAGCACCACTGTCTCTACTCTTCCAACTTCACAAATTTCTTTTCCTTTAAGTGTAGCTATGACATCAGTATCAATGACCCAACAGATGCCTACCCAAGCTACCAAACCAAAAACTTTAAAATCCAAAAAAAAAAGAAAGCCCCCTCTGGTTTCCCTCAAAAAAAGCCAGTTGCAAAATCTACCAAACCTAAAGAGGGGAATGTGAAGGGTGGTGAGATATGTGAGGGACAAGGTGAAAATCAAAGAAATCCTAAGGATAAGGTTGGTGATGTAAGTGTACCCAAGCCTAGCCACACCATAGTTTCCCAACAAGCTGTGATAGTTAATAAGGAAATTAGCACAATTCTAGTTTCATCCTCCCAAAAGGATGTTACTATTAAAACAAGCTCCCAACCAGGAGCACAGGCCAAAAGGGTAAGGGACACTAGTTCACCTCAAACCTATGCCAGAAAGAAGAGATCCAAAACTCATGGAGATTCATAGGGAACACACACAGTGCAAACTGAAGCTAAAGACTCAGTCACTGCACCATCTAAAAGTCAGTTTGATGTGGCTCCAATAAATGTGGAGTCACAGCCAAAATCTTTAGTAATAGAAGCACCACAAACACCAATCTCTCCCACAAATTCTCTGGATGTGGATATGATCAACACATCAATTCCTGATTCCCCTTCTTTAACTCTATTGAGGAATCCAAAATCTAGTGCAAGTTAGCATCATCTTTTGGATGATTTGTTGGCTCACTTTCCAATTCTTTCAGGAACTGTTGAAACATCTGTGCCCAAATTTTTATCAATCTGCACAGAGTCCACAATAATTTCTACTCCAAACTCATTCATTTCTTCTATTCCGATGGACATTGTTCATCCGTCGGTTCGTGATTGTATCCCGATGGATGTGCCTAACAGCAGTCATCCGTCGGCTATCCTAACTACTATCCCGACGGATGTTTCTCATCTGTCGGTACTCTCTACACACACTGAAATTTTGACAATTGTTACAAGTGTAGATGAGTTAGTACTTGTACAATCACTCTTAGGACTGAGGCAAGGGAGTGAAATGAGTGAGAGGCTGGGTTGCTCCCAGGCAAAAGGAGAGGAAAAGAGTGAACTCATGCAGGCTATTTCTTCCAGCCTGGCAAAAGAGAGTGAGAGGAGTCCCACCTTAGAAGGTGAAGGTGAGGGTGTGAGGGTGGTGAGCCAAGGGGAGCCCTTGATGCAACAAAAGAGAGATCATGAGAGAAATGTAGGTACAAGAGTTATAAGGATGGAAACTATTACTAGTGAGTCAATGAATGTCAGTGATGCAGAAAGGGAGAGACTATTTCAGCAAGAATATCAAGCTATCATAGATTCTATCTCCCTGGATGCTGAGACATTTACTCATCCTGTTCCGGCTTATCAAACTCTAGCTGGGCAGGGCAATGAGGATGCTGAGAGGATGCTGAACCTAGTGCATACAACTGCTTCATTACAAAGGGCAAAGGATGCAATTAGTGCTATGCCATCTCCTATTGGTAGTGATCCTGAATTGGCTGAAGACTCTTTTGGGGTTGATGGTGAAGATGTGGAGGATGACAGCATTAACATAGGGGGAGATGCAGATATTCCTTCCTGGATGATGACTAAAGAGTGCCCATATTCACATCTCCAATCCACCTTATTCAAGCTGATTCATGACACCCAAACAACAATTCAGGCATCCACAAGTGCCAGTACTAAAAGTTTACTCACCGCACATCTTGAATCTCTACAAATGCACAAGATTCAAGCTATCCAACACAGTCAAAGTGTGGATGAAATGAAGCAAGAAATTTCTGAAGTCAAACAAGATTTTGTGGCAAGGTTGGATGCCAGACTTCCAGGAACCACCATGACTGAGATAGCTCAAAAGCTAAGAAAAGAAGTTGATCTAAACAGAAAGGTTGAGGCCATGGATTCTAGGTTGTCTAATGTGGAGAAGTCACTGGCCAACATACTTGCAAATCAGGAAGCTCAGATTGCTCTGCTCCAATAGTTGGTGGCTGCACAACTCCCTTCTTCTCAACAACTTGATGCTAATAAAAAGGGGGAGAAAGGCTCATCAAGTGAGGGGGAGAATCTACTCATAATTCAAGTCATCAAAGTAATTATGCCATTAATTGCTTTCATAAAGCCATCAGTTATGGATAGCATTGATCTCATCAATCTAGCAGCAGCAAAACTGGAATCAAATGACAAGCTGACAAAGATTGATGTAGCAACAGCTGAGAAGGAGCTAGATGATAAATGGAAGAAGATTGATGCAGACATTCAAAAGAAATTTGGTCAGATACATAAACCAGACACGACTTTTCATCACCACTCACAAGTCACACAAATCTCAGTGAATGAAATGAGTCTTGGTAGCTTGGAAAAAGGTCAAACTTCATGCATCAAATCTCCAAAAGCCAATCTAATTATGAAGCCTAAAAGGAACTATTCAAAGTTCTCAGACAAAAATCCTGTGGATCTTATGTTTGAGACACCTAGGCCAAATTAAAAGAAACTGTTGGCAAGGTCCATAGCATTCTACAAAGATCCATCTGATTCAGTGCAAAAGAAAAGTATTGCCAAAATTTACAGGAATGGAAAAGAGATTTGTGTGGTGGCTGGACACCCTCAGTTTACAGCAGCAAAGAGGGAAGAAAAAGAAAGAATTAAGCAAGAAAAGAGGCAAGATGCTATAGATTCTAAGAAGCTCAAACAGAAGAAAGAGCAAGCTGCTATAGTAGCCAAGTTTCAAGCTGTGAAAGCTGCAACTGAAATCTCTGAAAACCAACTGTGGAAACTGAAACTCAGGATCAAGAAGTGCAGAATGAACATCAACAGACAAAGAAAGCAAGATACAAGCAAAGAATCAAGAGAAAATTGGACTTCAGCGATGAGAAAATAGGAGACTACATTCCCAAACAGTCTACAACTTTAACTCAAACATCCCAGCCCTCAGTGGAAAATGAGAAATTCAAGGTGGATCCAATAAAGAACTTTCATGGTGAGCCTATTATTCCCAAGGATGAGCCAATAGACTGGGAAAGTATGATAATTCCTGAACTAAATTTACATATCCTCACCAAGCCAAAGAAAACAAATACTAGAGCAATCAAGAAAGTGAAGCCTGTAACTCTTAGATCCAAGACCCAAACCAAATCTCAACCTATAGTCAACAAGGGAGATCTCTTATACATCTGTGACATCAAGGAGTTTTCAGAAATAAACCTCTACTTAGATGAATTGGAAGAAGTAAGAGGGATTGATGCTCATAGACATTTTCCTGAAAGGCTGGTGTTCAAGTACAAGGGAGGGAAAGAAATCACAAGGCCACTTCACAGGATTCTTCAAGAAAGCCAATCTGTACTGATAAAGGTCTATTCATCCTTCAAGAAGAACTTTGGATTTAATGTGACTGCAAGGAGAATAGTCCTAAAGAAAATAGAATATCTAAGGAGCAACAGAACCAAAGATGCACTCCCAAAGACTCTATCAATTCCCTTCACAGGAAAAAGAGTGTATTTGAGGCCTTTTTGGCTGATGGAATTCATGGATGATAAGGGAGTTAGAAGATTTTTCAGACTGGATCACCAACTGAGTATCTCTAGCAATGAGACTCTATTGGAAATGCAAGAAAAGCTGGATCTATCTGAAGATGATGAACTTGAATTCCACAGACAACTCCAGAATCAAATAGAAGAAAATAACAAGAATCTTGGGAAGAAATCCAGACAAACAAGGAAATAGAATCATCTGCTCAGACTAGAGGAGCACCTTGATAATGATTGTGAGAACTCTTTGTATACTTTGCTTTGTTCAATTTTCAATAAATTTGTAGCACTTACCAGTTTTATCTACTACACTTTAATCTGTATTTTTAGGGTGTTTTGTGTTAGGTCATACAACACTGTAGAAGGGGGTTGAATACAGTGTTATTACAATCAAATCGATCTTGAACACATGTAACAGTAAACATATATATTCAATATAACAAATTATGTTACAATGGAACTGTTCTCTCTTAGTGATGAACAAATATCACTAAGAGCTGCTAGGTTACAATGGATAATATATCTCGATAATGATAACACATCTAGTGTAAACCTATGTCTATGTTTATATACTACACAATTACAAGATAACTTCTAATTAATATGGAATATAATTCTATCTCCTAAAATATATCAATCAGATATCTTATATAAGTCTTCCAGTCTTCTAATTCTTTCCATGCATATCTTCTTTTGTTTTAGTCTCGATCTTCTACTGTTAATTAGCTTCATTCCTTAACTGCAAGTCCTCCCGTACTTAAGTTCTGATATGACCTTAAGTCCCGATCCTATGTTCCGACTTTCAGTAAGTACTGATTCCAGTAAGTCCTGATATTTCCTATTTGTTAAGATTTGAAAACTAAACATGAAACATATTAGACATGACATCTCAAATATATCTAAGAATCTCCCCCAACTTGTAAATTATGCAAAATATACAAGTTAATAGATTTGATGATGTCAAAAACATTTAAGTTCAAATGCATAAAGAATTTAACTGAATAACTAACTATAACTTACAGTCCTTGTAGCTTTTACCAATCTCACTTAGTCAATCTGAATCCATAATGATTCTTAACAAAGTGTGATATCATCTTTTTTTCTTTAATCCTCAGGACCTGAGAGAGTGTAGTCTTGACTTGCTTTATCTCTTCATTCTGACTCTCAATCTGATAGATTGCAGTTCTTATTGCAGAGATATGGTTTCTTTCTAAACCATTGTCCAGTCTTATTACCCTAGGATGAGAAGAGTCTTCATTGTAGCATAGACATTTCTCTTTCAGTATTACCTCAAGCTTAGCAGAATCCTTCTTCATAGGAATTTCACTTCCATCATCTTCAACAATACATGGAATGAATTCTGTAAATCTTGAACCAGAAATTCTTGCTTTATCTCTGATGGTCTTCAGTATGAAGTTTGACCATCTCCTGGTAATATTAGACTTTACCTCTAAAAGGTAATGAAAGAATTGAAGTTCTTTCAGAGTTTTGTTCAGTACATCTGATTCTAACATCTGATATGTCCTTCCATCTTCAAGAAATAGAATCATATTTTCTTTGATGTTGTGCTTATCATGAGCATCCAGTACCACTTGAACAGAGATAACCTTGTTAAGGTGTTTCTGAGTAACATCTTCAAGAGGTTTGTCAGTTAGTAAAAATGGATCTCTTATAGCAACTTTAAGTCCTGTTTTGATTTTAGCTTTATCAGAACCTAGTCCAGCCCTGTCTCTTGGTTCTCTAGCATTTAACCCAATAGACATGAAATCAGACAATAATTGGCTTTTCTTTGGATCTGATGGTTTGACATTTTTTCACAGAAGTTTCTTTTTATCAGCTACTTCCATTTTGTCTAAATCAACTTGAGCACTGTCAGAAGTTGATTTCTTGACTTTATCATAACTTGCTGCTTTTGCTTTTGCTTGCCGTTCTTCACTCTGAACAACTTGAGCTTTGTCAGAGGTTGTCTTTGATTCTTCAGAAATCTTCTTTCTTTTCAGAGTTTGAACATCTTCTTCAGTCAGAGTATCATCATCATGAATTATAGTTTGATAGACAGGATCTATCACAACTGAAGATATTTTCCTCTTTTGAAACTTTGTAGGTTCATCAACCTTTTCCTTTCCTTTCCATTTAAGATCAATCTCAGATTGTGATCTTGTTTTGTGCTTTGATGCCTCAGAAGTTGTCTTCTCTTTGATCACAATGCCTTTCTCCTTAGGCCTTGGAGGTTTCTTTGCAACAGAAGCTTTTGACTTTAGATTTTTCTTTTTAGCTTTAAATCTAGCTTCTTCCTCCTTGAGATTATCTAAATCCATTCCTGGATTATGTTTCAGAAACAATCTTCTAGCAATTTCTTCATCAAGTGTCTGAATCTTGGGATCCTTGTAGTAGACAATAGTCTGCTTTCCCCTGAGCTTCAGAGTTTGCATGAAATTTTGAGAATCTTGACTTCCACCTTGTATCAGAACATCAGGCTTTGTTAGACTTTGCTCATCAGAACTTGATCTTAGATTTTGAATATCAGTACTTGCTATTAGATTTTCAATTTGAGCAGCTTCAGAACTTATCTTCTTTTGAGTAGAAGATTTGCTTACTTCAGAGTTTAGTTTCACTTTGCTGCTTTGTTTACTCTGAGCTTGACCTCTACCCTGACTAGGGTTTCCCTGGTCATCAGTTTCATCATCTGCCTTCTTCAGTATTTGTTCTTCTGAGCATTTGGACTTAACTATCTTCTCCCCCTTTTTGGCATCAGTATTTGTTCTTCTGAGCATTTGGACTTAACTATCTTCTCCCCCTTTTTGGCATCATCTGATAGTAGGAGTGAGAGAAGAAGTTCTACTAAAGTTTGAATTTCATTCAATTGATCCTGCTGAGAAGCTTGATTTTCCAGAACCTCAAAAATTTGGGCATGTTGCTTCTCTTAAGTTTTCTCAATTGCTTCTACTTTCTCAGAGATAGGTCTGATAAACCTTTTTTTATCAAGCTTGGTTTCCATTTCTAGTTTTTCATCCTTTTCCAGAAGTTTGTCAACCTTTTCTTGAGTTGCACAGTGTAGACTTTGAAGATGCTTGGTAGAGAGAGCAGTGATCTTGAGCTGTGTCTTGAAATCAGAATTTGACAATAACTCATCAGCTTTTGACACATGCTCTATCAGAATGTTAGAGCTTGGTATGAAATTAGAATCATTCCACTTCTTGGTCCACTCAACTCCCCTGCGAGTGTCCTCCCAAGGTATAGGTGCATCCTGCTCAATAAACTTCTTTACCAGTGCTTCCTTTCCCAGAATGAGAACTGGAGTCTCAACGGAAACACTGTTTTCAGAACTTGAAGAAGATTCATTATGTCCTGACAGAACAATAGTGTGTGAGGCAACTGGAGATTCAGGAATAACCTCATCTACTGTAGGAATTTCAGCATACTTTGGAGAAACAGGTGGAGTTGGTATTTTAGCATTTAAGATTGGAGATTGAACTGGAGATTGTTGAGCTTCTGTAGGAGCTTCCAAATAAAGAACAGTTGGAATGTGCAGCCTAGTGATATCAATTTTAGGACTTAATTCTTTATGAGGAGAGGTTGGAGTATAGTGTCTTTGTCTGTAGCTGGAGGTGGCAGAGATTCAATTATAATCGGCTCTCTTGAGATCAGAGATTCCTGATCCCCTTCCTCAGCTTATGCAGTATCTTCAGATGGAGATTTAGCATTATACCTTTTTTCCCTCATTTTCTTCAATCTCCTTTCCAATGAAGGAGTTGCTGTTACAACATCAGAGCTTACAGATTTCCTCTTCAAAGTATCAGAACTTTGAGCTGCAGTTTCTTTCTGAGAAGTAACTTTCTCAGCTTCAACTGTCACAGGTTCTGAAGCATGAACCTGTACTTCCTTTTCAAATGTAACTTAGGATATGTCAATTAAAATTTAATATTTGTTCGTCAACTCAGCACAAATTATTAATAACCACAACTTTAATTAAAACATTCATCAAGAAATACAGTTTAAGTGGATGAAGTAAAGATTAATAGGTTTCAATAATAACATTCACATTCAAATAATACGAGATAAACAAAGATTAAATCTTGCAATCAAAAGAAATTTCATTAAAATATCCAAAGAGTACATTCATGAAATTTATAGATTACATGCAAAAGATTATAAGATAATCTTATTCTAAGATAGTGAACATCAACACCCTTAGTCTAAGAAGGAAAACTATCGATTAGTTCCTCCTGCTGTTGACAAAAAGCACTGCAAGACGGATGATCCGTTCTTGCTGAAGAAGAGCCTCCCTCTGTTCTTCTTCCAAGTGATTAAGATGGAGTTAATAGTCCATTTGGAAGAACAAGAGATTTGTCTGAACCTCTTGTGGAATCATGTTCCATATCTCAGCAGGAATGGCAGTGATGTGCCATTCCTGTTCCCAGTTACCACAGCTAAACTCGACATTGAAGGTGTCATAGTTCATGAACATGTTGAAAAGAACCATTTTGATGAAGGAAGAAAATGGTGAAAATTTACATAGAGAGAGAATGATATTGTGTGAGAATAGACACTGATTTGTTTGAGATGAGATGTCGGTTAAATAACCAAAGGAATATCAAGGGACTAGAGGACTGATTAATAGTTATGTGTAAAATTAATGATGCCTCATCTTCCTAGACTAATGTGTATTAAGAACAGTCAGTAAAAATGAAAGTAGGAGTTAATGGGCACAAGAAATAAGTAATAATTACTGTGCACATGCAGTTTTTCAAGACAAACACATTTACCACTAACCCAAAGGATTATGACTATTTTCACCTCACCTAATTATATTCTGATTAACTATGACCATTTCAGTTTTTACCACAAATAAGTCAAGTAAAGAATAATGCCACGTAAGCATCAGAGATTCCATCAAGATTTAATATCAGAACTTTAACTTATATCAGATTGTAACAATCATCAGAATATGGCTTACCAACTCAAAAAGTGAATATCTTTTTCTGTGATTCTTCATACAAAAACTGACTGGATTCTTCAGATTTTAATCATCAGAACTTGTCCTCAGAATTTATGCAAATGACATGAAACTGTTTGTCAAAAACAACTTAATCACCACAGTAATTTTCATCATTCATATGGAGTGATAGTGTGTGCATTTAACAGAATATCAGATAAAAATTAAAGTCTGATAAACTTCAGTACATCTTACAAATAAGGCAAAACTGAGAAAAATGCTTAAAATCTGTCATTAATCATGAAGTCTACTATAGAACAAATTTATGTTAGGGTCCACCTCAACTGTTTGTGCTCATTATATGCATCTTTTAAAATTCCTTTTTATAGTGGCTTCTCAGTGTAAGTGAATCACAACTACTTATCAGAATTTATGCTATTATCAGAGTATTTCTCCAGTAATCAGAGAATGTGAAAAGTCACCAAGAAAAATTTATTTGCTTTTCTAATGCATAATACTTAATACCAGCAATGCACTTGGGTCTTCCCTTCCACATTATTTTCTCTAGATCTCAAAGGAGTACCTGACTTTTATTTATTTTTATTTTTTTTTAGATAAGTGAGGCTTATCAGCATTTAGGTTCATCCTTAAGATTTACAGACATCAGAATTTGACAGAAAAGAAGCAAGAATCCAGTTTGTGACTTAGTAATAAGATACACAAAGTAAACTTGAATAAGCTCAAAATCGAATTTGCTTGTGTTAATGAGTTTCCACATAAACAACTAATTCAAACATGGGATTTCTAGTATGTTAAAGACTACTATGTCAGCATCTAGCACATGTATCCTAATGTATTTTAATTAAAACACATATTATATGAAAATAAAACAATCTGTAAACACTGATCATAAAGTCTAATGCATGAGAACAAAAACTAAGCAGATTTAGAGAAAGAACCTGAAACCATTCCAAGTTCATGTACCAGTCTTGTAAAGGTAGCTTCACATAGTGGTTTTGTGAAGATATCTGCTAGTTGTTGATCTGTTGGAACAAAATGCAATTCCACTGTACCTTCCATCACATGTTCCCTTATGAAATGGTACCTAATACTGATGTGCTTTGTCATTGAGTTTTGAACTGGATTACCTATCATAGCAATAGCACTTTGATTATCATAGTAAATAGGTATTTTAGAAAATTCTAACCCATAATCCAGTAACTGATTCTTCATCCAAAGAATCTGTGCACATCAGCTTCCTGCAACAATATATTCTGCTTCTGCAGTTGATATGGAAATTGATTTCTGTTTCTTGCTAAACCAAGAAACTAATCTACCTCCAAGAAATTGGCAGCTTCCACTAGTGCTTTTCCTGTCTATTTTGCATCCTGCAAAATCTGCATCCGAGTAACCTATTAGCTTAAAATCTGATTCTCTAGGATACCACAATCCTAGATCAGCTGTACCCTTAAGGTACTTGAAAATTCTTTTCACAGCTATTAAGTGAGGTTCTCTTGGATTAGCCTGAAATCTTGCACAAAGACAGGTAGCATACATGATATCAGGTCTACTTGTAGTTAAATAGAGTAAAGAACCAATCATACCTATGTAGTTAGTAATATCTACTGATGAACCAGTATCTTTATCTAACTTGGTTGCAGTGGCCATGAGAGTGGATGCTGTTGAACAGTCTTGCATTCCAAATTTCTTGAGTAAATTTTTGGTGTACTTGGATTGACAGATAAAAGTGCCTTCTTCATTTTGCTTGACTTGAAGGCCCAAAAAATAACTAAGTTCTCCCATCATACATATTTGATATCTTGACTGCATTAGCTTTGCAAACCTTTCACAAAGTTTGGCATTTGTAGAATCAAATATGATATCATCAACATATATCTGTACAAAAAGTAAGTCATTTCCATGGTTGAGGTAGAACAGTGTTTTATCAATTGTACCTCTGTGAAATCCACTTTCCAGAAGGAATTGAGCTAAAGTCTCATACCATGCTCTTGGAGCTTGCTTAAGGCCATAAAGTGCTTTATCAAGCCTGTAGACATGATTTGGAAATTTTGAATCTACAAATCCTGGAGGTTGTTCAACATACACATGTTCTTCCAATTCTCCATTGAGAAAAGCACTTTTTACATCTATTTGAAAGACTTTAAACTTTTTGTGAGCAGCATAAGCCAAAAAAATTCTTATGGCTTCTAATCTAGCAACTGGTGCAAATGTTTCATCATAATCAATACCCTCTTATTGAGAGTAACCCTTAGCAACCAGCCTTGATTTGTTTCTTGTAATTATGCCATCACTGCCAGTTTTATTTCTGAACACCCACTTTGTGCCAACAACTGATCTGTTCTTTGGTCTTGGTACTAGGGTCCAGACTTTGTTTCTTTCAAATTCATTTAACTCTTCCTGTATTGCTTGCACCCAATCAGCATCTTGAAGAGCTTCTTCCACTTTCTTTGGTTCAGTCTGAGATAGAAAAGAATGATAGAGACATTCATTTGATGTTGCAGTTCTAGTTCTGACACCTGCTTTAGGATCTCCAATAATTAAGTCAGGTGTATGTGATTTGGTCCACTTTCTTGCAGATGGAAGTTGATTTCTAGAACTGGATCCTCCCCCATGATCTATGCTATCTCCATCAACATTTTCTGATGCTCCCCCTGTAGTTATGCTCTCTGGGACTTCAGAATTTGAGTTAGATCCTTCAGTATTTGAAGAATCAGAGTTTCTAGAATTATCAGAATTTGGCTCATCACAACTTGAAGAGCCAGTTACAAGTTCTGATGCTTCTTGAGAATCTTGAGTTATGGTAGGATCGTCATCTTGCTCCCCCTAAACAGGTGCATTTTCCTTTGGAGTTGTTACCACAGTTTCAATGACATCAGAACTTACAGGATCAGAGTATAAGTCATCAGAATTTACAGAATCAGAATTTAAGTCTTCATTTTCAAATCTCAGCTGATTGTGATCATTGAAATCTTCAAGTCCAGTAAGCTTCTTATCATCAAAAGATACATTGATAGATTCCATGATAACCCTTGTTCTTAAATTGTAGAATCTGAAGGCTTTTGTGGAAAGTGGATATCCAACAAAAATCCCTTCATCAGCTTTTAGATCAAATTTTGACAGCTGTTCAGGATGAGTCTTAAGAACAAAACACTTGCATCCAAATACATGAAAGTATTTTAGATTTGGCTTCTTTTTCTTCACCATCTCATGTGGTATTTTTCCATGCTTGTTTATGAGTGTTGCATTCTGTATAAAACAAGCAGTCTGCACAGCTTCAGCCCAAAAGTAGGTTGGTAGCCTTGCTTCATCAAGCATAGTTCATGCAGCTTTAATGAGAGTCCTATTATTTCTTTCTACAACTCCATTTTGTTGTGGAGTTTTAGGTGCATAAAATTCCTGTTTGATTCCATGTTCTTTGCAGAACTCTTCCATGATTGAATTCTTGAACTCAGTGCCATTATCACTTTTTATAATTTTAACAGAATCTTTGACCAACTTATCCAGCTGTCTGACATGATCAGTTAAAGTAGATGCAGTTTCATTCTTCTTGTGCAAGAAATACACCCAAGTGTATCTTGTGAACTCATCCACTATAACCATAGCATATTTCTTCTTTGTAATAGACATGACATTGACTGGACCAAATAGATCAACATGTAGTAGGTGATAAGGCTCAAGAATTGAGGTTTCAGTTTTGCTCTTGAATGAAGATTTTCTTTGTTTTGCCTTTTCACATGAATCACAAAGGCCATCAGGAGCAAATACTGATTTTGGCAATCCTCTCACAAGATATTTCTTTACAAGCTCATTTATGTTGTTGAAATTTAAATGAGAGAGTCTTTTATGCCAGTTCAAGCTTTCTTCAATTGATGCCCTACTCAACAGACAGATTGCAGAACCATCAGTTCTTGTTGAAAGTCTGGCTTCATAAATGTTACCATGCCTATAACCTTTTAGAACCACTTTTCCTGTAGAATTGCTTACAACTTCACAGTGTTCTTCAAAGAAATCCACATGATAACCTCTGTCACAGATTTGACTTACACTCAGCAGATTGTGTTTAAGTCCTGAGACAAGAGCTACTGATTCAATGATGACATTCCCAAGATTGATACTGCCATATCCAAAAGTTTTCCCCATGTTGTCATCTCCATAAGAAACTCCTGGGCCAGCTTTCTCCACAAAGTCTGATAGCATGGCTTTATTTCCAGTCATATGTCCTAAACATCCACTGTCCAGCACTAGGATATCTTTCCTGTTGCCCTGCAATCACAAAGACCACTAATGATTAGTTTTAAGGATCCAGACTTGCTTGGATCCTTTGGCCTTTTTAAGTTTGTTAGCATTTGCAGCGGATTTAATATCAGAGTTTATGCTAACATGCTGTTTATCAGAACTTATATAAGAATTTGCATCAGACTTT
This sequence comes from Apium graveolens, assembly GCF_009905375.1. Lineage (NCBI taxonomy): Eukaryota > Viridiplantae > Streptophyta > Magnoliopsida > Apiales > Apiaceae > Apium > Apium graveolens. Next base: position 212,671,072 of record NC_133649.1, on the reverse strand, counting down.
ACACTAGAAGGAATTAAAGTAACTTTCTTCAAAGAAGGTTTTATTTGATAATAATCATAGTAAAAACTATAATATTCCTTACAAGTATAAATGGAATGCCATAAACTACCACAATGAAAACAAGGATTTTGTGGCTTAAACCTAACAGACTGACTCTTAATTCCTGACTTAGGAGGTAAAGAGTTTATATTCTTATTCTTCCTGCAAAAAGAAGCAAGATGGTTAGAGTTTTCACAGGTAAAACATTTCTTTGTAGGAGCATTAGGAATAGGCATATAATTATTGCTTTCAGTCACACCTTCCTTACCATTCTTATTTTTCCTAGCTACCTTTACCTTGTTGACATTACTGATTTCTTTCAGCTTATGCTTAAGCTGCTTCTTTGTCATTAAGCCTATGTTAACTTCAGCTGGTTTATCCTGTTCTAATTTGTCAGAAGTTGACTTTTCCTTAACTTCTACTACAGACTCTTTCATATTTTCAGAATCAGACTTTACAGTTTTAGCTACAAACTTAACAGGATTCACCTTTGGCTTAGCAGTCTGTTTAACAACACTTGGCTCAATTTCTTCAGTTCCTTTTTCACTTTTATCATCTCCATAACCTAAGCCCCCTTTCCAGTTTCCACTACTTAACAAATTCTGAGTTGTTCTGCCAGAGTTAGTCCAAGTCCTGATAATCTGTCTTTCTTTTTCTAACTCAGTTTTTAGAGATTCATTCAATTTTAGCACTTCATCTTTAACATAAAAAGCATCATCTCTTTATGAGTTTGGTGAAACATAACTAACTCTTTTTCTAAATAGTCATTCCTTTTCTTATAAGCAAGATTTTCAGAAGTTAATCTTTCACATGTTAAAGTTTGATCTCTGTAACTAATAAACATGGTTTTAAGATATAATCTCAACTCAGTAATATCATTAGTATGAAAGCATAAGTTGTGTGAGGTACCTTCAATTCAGCAGTTTCAGGGCTGCCATCAGTATTTGCCATCAAGGCATAATTCACCTCATCTTCAGAATCTGAAGAGTCTATCCAGCTTTTCTTCTTTGTGACAAATGCCTTGCCTTTGTCACTTTTTCCTTTCTTGCAGTCAGGAGATATGTGGCCTCTTTCACCACAATTGTAGCACTTGACATTTGAGTTGTCTCCTCTGTCAGACTTTGCACTTTTGCCTTCAGACTATTTGAACCCTTTCTTATCAACACTTACACCTTTTCTGGAAAACTTCTTTCCCTTTCTGAATTTCTTGTAGGCTATCTTTGTGATACCCTTCACCATAAGAGCACACAATTTCATCATCTCTGCATCAGCATCCATTTCTGGTAAGCTTTCAGTTTCTGAATCATCATCATCAGAATGTGATGACTCTGAATCAGACTTTATGATGAGAGCCTTTTCTTTTCCATTCTTTGAGATGACAACTTTAGGAGATTCCTCCTCAGCCTTAAGAGCATCTATCCTTGACTTTCTCCCATGTCTTTTTTTCCTTTGATCCATCTCAAGTTAATAAGTCTTGAGCATACCATAAATTTCATCAAGATTAGTTTCATCAAGAGCATAGTTGTCTCTTATGGTAGTAGACTTCAAATCCCAATTTTCAGGAAGAGCTAAAAGGAATTTCATATTTGAATCTTCAAGATCATATTCCTTGTCCACCAGTGACAGATCATTCAAGAGTTTGACAAACCTGTCATATAATTCAGTTAATGACTCACCAGCTTTTGAGTCAAAGTGCTCATACTCTTGAGTGAGTATAGTCCTCCTGTTCTTTTTGATTTCATCAGTTCCCTGGCATCTTGTCTCCAAGGCATCTCATATCTCCTTTGCAGTCTTGCAATTAATTACCCTGTTTGAATGACATTATCAATGGCACTATACAGCAAATGCCTTACCCTTGCATCCTTGGCAATAGATGAGATGTCTTCCGCTGTGTAATCACCTTTCTCCTTTGGTATGGACTTTGCTGGTTGATCTGCAACTGCAACAGAGAGCTTGGTTGGCTTATATGGTCCTTCATTAATCCTATCAAGGTATTCTGGATCTGTAGCTTCCAGAAACATAACCATCTTAACTTTGCATATGGGATACTCAGAATGTCTCAGTATGGGAACCCTAATAGTCTCATATCGACTGTGGATTTGAGTGTTTTTAGTTTTTTCAGTTTTGGTGGGCATGGTTGGAGTTTCTGCTTCTTCAGACATGATTGTTTGGATCTTTACTGTATGTGTGTTAGCAGATAAGCTCTGATACCAATTGTTAGGTCACACAACACTGTAGAAGGGGGTTGAATACAATGTTATTACAATCAAATCGATTTCGAACACAAGTAACAGTAAACATATATTGAATATAATAAATTCTGGTACAATGGAACTGTTCTCTCTCAGTGATGAACAAATATCACTAAGAGCTGCTAGGTTACAATGAATAATATATCTCGATATTGATAACACATCTAGTGTAAACCTATTTCTGTGTTTATATACTACACAATTACAAGATAACTTCTAATTGATATGGAATATAATACTGTCTCCTAAAATATATCAATCAGATATCTTATACAAGTCTTCCAGTCTTCTAATTCTTTCCATGCATATCTTCTTTTGTTTTAGTGTCGATCTTCTACTATTAATCAGCTTCCTTCCTTAACTGTAAGTCCTCCCGTACTTAAGTTCTGATATGACCTTAAGTCCTGATCTTATGTTCCGACTTCTAGTAAGTACTGATTCTAGTAAGTCCTGATATTTCCTGTTTGTTAAGATCCGAAAACTAAACATGAAACATATTAGACATGACATCTCAAATATATCTAACATTTTGTTATCATCAAGTTTCTCTTAATTTATGGCGACAATTCCTGTAGACATAAATTGAGGGAGATTGTTAGGAATATGTTGTGAACTTGATGATAAGTTAAATAAAACACCTTAGTAGATTTAACTTAGTGAAATTTGTAGCTCTCGACGGATGATATAATATAGTCCCGACGGATGAACTTTATAGTCCCGACGGATGACAATTTGACATCCATCGAGAGTGTAGTTTATGTAACAAATAAGTACTGTAGCTCATTTTTGCAAACAACATATTTTAGTCTGGTAGATTGTATAGGGTTTTTTAAGTCATGTTGACTATTAGATTGATATGCAGAATAGGTTGACTAATTGTAAATATGTGATGTCTTGTAATTTTGTATAAGTGAAATAGAGTCAAGTGGCAGATAGACTCCCGAAGGATGATCTATAAGACTCCTGACGGATGATCAACAATGCTCCCAACGGATGACCAACATAGTCCAGAAGGATGATCAAATTCAAAATAGTTGTTGACAGTGACAACATAGTCACATACATTGGGTGTTTGCAAAAGGAATGTGGCTGCCTGTTAAGCAAGATTTTGAGAACAAAGAAGCATTACCATTTCCATGCAAATGTGAAGATATACAAAGATGCTGGAATAGAGTAGTGAAGCAGCATGAAGTAAGGCTAGATATATTTTGTTTTATTATCCTGTCTTACTATCATGTAACTTGGTGATATATAAACCAAGAGTAACAATTAGAATATTTAACTAAGCAAGTTTATTTTCAGAGAAACATATCAAGCTGTATTCTGCAAAAATTTCTCTGTAGTTTGTTTGTTCAACTTGTAAAGCAGCTGTGAGCTATTCAAAGCTTCACAGAGTTCTCAAACTGATATATATATATATATATATATATCTTGTGGATACATTCAAATCCACCCAAAGGTTTTAATGCTTGTGTTTTATTACTTAGTGCTTTAATTTCAATTATCTTTCTATTCCGCATGTCACACCCCCAACTTAACCAACAAATTAAATATAACTATTACAATATTTAAAAATAAGTAAACACAACATAATCCAAAATCTTACAGTTTAGGGTTTGGAACAGCCCAACACTACCATCTATTACAACTGATTTTAATATCAAATCCTCACACATAACTATCTCTTATTCTACCAGAGCTCGAACATACGCATCAGCGTCACAGGTCTTACGGGCGGTCTGCTTGAATCTAACCATAGCTACTAGCTGAAATATCAGGGCAAAACAAGAAGTGAGCCAAATGCTCAACAAGTGCTAAACAATACGATACAAAACATAAATCGAGATATATATTAAAGAATGACAATGTTAAGACATAACCAATGATAACAAGAGATAAAACTTTTGAAGATGGCATCATTTGCTTGTATCAAAACAATTTCAAAATCATATCTTAATCAAAATCATTTTATGACGCTACGGATTACAGCCGGTGATCAGCCGTGAAGTAATCCCGAACCTCGCTGGATTCTAAAACATTAATGGAATCCCTAGGCAACTTTTAAGCCTACATAATAAGTGTGGAAATGACTCGTGTCTCAGTCCAGATCCACTATTCAGAGAAAACATTTATCCCCCTTGGGACTAAAAATCCACATTTTAATCATTTTAAAAACTGATGCCGATTTATGACAAAATCTCTTTTGACTTTAAATATTTTTATCAAGGGATTATAGATCAACTTGAAACACTGGAAATATGTCACAAAATCTTAAGGCCATGATCCACTAGACTTTACTCTATTAGGGTAACTGAAAGGTTTCCATATACAAGAAATTGGACAAGGAAATTTAGCAAGGCTATTGGATATTATGAAAGATTATTTCCAAACTAGGCTTAAAGCAATGGTTTTCGATAAGGTACAAGTACTAGAACATCAAGAAGATAAGCTTCATGAATACTAAGGGTGTTAAGGTATGAAGAAATGATCTTTAACTCAGGATATATCAGAATTGTCAAGCTTTAGGATATGAAAGAGGGGTATCAATCAATTAGGGATAACTTTGATAAATATCGGGCTTTCAGGTATCAAGGTAAGGTTCTATAGGGGTTCAAGTATCAGGATGAGATATCAATACTTAGGAATCATTAGCACGGTAATCAAGAGGTTCAACCAAGTGCTATAACAACTCTTTATTTTATCATGGCATTCAAATTACTTTAATATACTATCATGATAAGACTTTTGAACTACTTGCAATACGTACTCGAGGGTTCATGGCATTTTTATATGATTCAAAGATAAACATAAGATACGCTTGATTCAAATATATCAAAATGACTCAGGATAGTTGCATCAATATATATAAACTATTTGTAGTGAATACGAAAGACAGGTTGAATCACTTGCCTTGAGAAAGACTGGTCTGGTCTGGCTGATAGGAGCAACTGGAAGCTTCACTCGACCTTTATGGCAAGTTTACCCTCGTCTCGAGATCTTACATAATGTTAATAATCCTCATTATAATATAATCTCACCAACTTAACCTATTTACAACATAAATGGCACTTAGGCCTATATGCACGCAATTTATATTCACCTTATAAATATAATCGTACACATAGCCACATATACTCACATATCATATTTTAATACCAAATAATACCACATACACCATAATGCAACACTAGGCTTGGATGATCTCGACTCACAACTTAAGTCACTTAGTCGCTATACTTAGACAAAGTCTCTAAATTTTGGCTTCCTAATTTGATGTGCCTTTACTAAACTATCCAAGACCTATTGATCCTCACTTGGGCCTTTTGCTCTACTGACTTTATACTATCTTACAACCATGGTGGTCAACCTAGATCTCACTCCTAAGTGTAATAAAACTATGTGATAAGTGAAAGTGCTCACTGGCGTAAATTTCAGAATGACATCTATGGTTTCTTGAGTGCATTAGACACCCTTAAACTACTAGTTTTCCTCCAACACTCTTACACAAGACTCTGCTAACCTTAGGGCATCTTCCAAACTTGATGTGGCTCAAGGGCCTAGCTTGGACCTCCTTGGGCCTAAGCTTAAAGTCCATGGTTCCCCTGTTTTTCTGGGCAGAAAAATGCCCTGACTTGAATTAACTTGTGACACATGGTTCTAACTCATATCCTATGAACTATGGTTGAAAAAAATTCTCTGACACTACTTATAACTAAGGCCCAATAGGGCCTAATGAGGGCCTACCCATAACATGGTCAAAACTTCCTATTTCTAAGTTGCAACAAAACTGTCCCCTGCTGGACAGATTTTGTGATTCCACTTGTGCACCTAACCAAACGACTTGGAAACCTCCAACCAACACCTAAAACCTTTCATATACTCCTAATGCTAGCTTCTGGTGGCTTGGGTCTTAAAGTGCACATCAATGACATGGTCAAAACTCACTCTAAACCTCAGGGTACTAAACTGATTTTCTGCAGAAACTAAAACTCTCCTTTCTCCAAGGTTTTTACTTGACAAACTCAACCACTAACAACCCAAATACCCAAACCAAGACTTAAACATGGTGATCTACTGAACCAACTTCCTTTCACTCAAAATAATCTTGGTGGAGGTCATCCTTACCTAAGGTGCAACATGGCAAAATAAAGGAAATCACATTTCACAACTTACAAGTCATCAAGTTTTTGAAAATAACAAGTTATGTATTTTTATAAAATATATACACGAATTATTACCATACGTCAAGGAGCACTAATCAAGATTAACACCTTATCCCTACTGAAATTAAATCTTACTAACAAAATCTTTTCAAATGATCAAAATCTTCCAACATTCCAAGAGAAATCCACATGCATGCATAATTTCGAGTTTTACAAACCAAAACAACATATTTTCTAAAAATAATCTATCATGAAATTGACATGCAAGCCTAGTGTAAGCTATATCTAGATGATCACTTAGCATGCAAATAGTTTCATCAAGTTTTCACTACAAAATTCATGCCATTACCACATAAACATACAAGAATTGAACAAAGCAACACGAATGATCTCAAGGACCATTCATTCGGCTCCCTTAAAGTCATGGCTGAATGAAATGGAAGAGAAATAGCCATTCAACATCAAGAGTTTCCTTCTCAAGACTTGGTACTTCACCATTCCTTGTAGTCCTCTCAAAAACAACCTTAAATCCATAAGAATCAAGGTTGTACTTCGAGTTCCAACTAAAACCTTGACATACAAACTTAAAACTTAAACTTTTTACTCAAAACTCTTTGAAGTATATATGATCATGATATGGGAAGTAGTATTTACTTGTATAGAAGGTGAGAGCTTGAATGAGGAATGAAGAAAATGGGAGGGGGTTGGTTCTCGGCTAAAACCCGAGAGGAGAGGGGGAGGGCCGAGAGTGAGAGGGAGGAGGGAGGGAGGAGAGAGTGAGGTGTGGGTGGAGTGTGAAATGATCATGACACTTTGCTTTTATTAATGGTTTTTGATTTGACAAAATATGAGTGGAAATGAGAATTGACAAGAATAACCTTCCAATTATACTTAGATCATTTTGCATGCAAGGACAAATAAGGAATTTGGCTAGTAAAATGAGAGTTAGTGGGGTTGGAATTGTCTCTTTAGCCCTTTTAAATTGAATAGAAAAAGATTTGCATGCAAGGGCAACCATGTAATTTGATAATTAATAAGCAACTTATTTTTAAAGATTTATTTTTATATAATAAAATAAAAGTTCAAAAATTATAAAATTTATACCATAAAATAATTTGGATTTTTAGAGATTTTATAAAACCACTTTCAAGATTTATGAACAAAATATCTTTTAAAAGAAAATTTCTCCAAGGCTTAGAATATTCCTTATAAATCAAAAATAAAGGAAATAAATAAACTTTTACTTTGAAAAATCATGTACTACACATAAAAATTTTATAATGCAGAAATTCTCACTAACACATCGTGAAATCATTGATCATATTTACTTTCGACTTTAATATTATACCAAAACCACAAATAATATTACACGAAAATGCCGTTCGTAACATCCTCTCCCCCTTAAGGGATTCTGTCCCCAGAATCTAAGAGAACAGATGAGGATACCGGAAACGCATATCAGACTCTAACTCCCAAGTCGATCCTTCGACCTTAGAGTTCCTCCAAAGTACTTTTACTAACTTTACTAACTAACTTATTTCTAAGACTCTTCTCTTGCCAGTCGAGTATTTTGACAGGTTGCTCCATAAATGACAGGTCTGCCTGAATTTCTACAGGTTCATATTTTAATCACATGGCTAGCGTCAGGATTGTACTTCTTAAGCAACGACACATGGAACACATTATACACATGCTGATACTGAGGTGGTAAGGCTAACTCGTAGGCTACTTACCCACTTGACTCAAAATTTCAAAAGGACCTATATATCTAGGTGCTAACTTCCCTTTCTTGCCAAATCTAGACAACCCTTTTCTAGTCGACACCTTCAGCAAAAGAGCTTCGCCAACTTGGAATCGAACATCCTTACACACTGGATCCGCATACTTCCTTTGTCTATCTTGAGCAGCAAGTAGCCTTTTCTGAATTAACTTGACTGTGTCATGCAACTGTTGTACCAATTCCGAGCCGAGAATCCTTCCTTCTCCTACTTCATCCCAACTTGTCAGTGATCTACATTTTCGCCCGTACAAAGCTTCATATGGTGGCATGCCAATACTGGAATGATAGCTATTGTTGTAAGAGAATTCAATCAATGGCAAGTGGTCGTCCCAACTTCCTGCAAAATCGATTGCACAACTGCGCAACATGTCTTCGATTGTTTGAATTGTCCTTTCGCTCAGACCATCAGTCTGCGGGTGGTACGCCGTGCTCATATTCAACTTCGTGCCAAGACTTTCTTGAATTTGCTTCCAGAATCTCGAGTTAAATCGAGGATCTCTGTCTGAAACTATCGATACGGGTACTCCATGTCTTAGTATGATTTCACGCACGTACAGATGAACCAATTTGTCCAATGACGACTTCTCATTAATTGGAAGGAAATGCGCTGACTTCGTAAGACGATCAACTATAACCCATATAGCGTCATGTACGGATTTCGTTCGCGATAGTCCTACTATAAAGTCCATAGCAATATTTTCCCATTTCCATTCTGGAATCTTTAGGGGATGAATTAATCCGCTTGGTCGTTGATGTTCTGCCTTCACTTTCTGACAAGTATAACACTTTGCAACCCATTCCGCCACGTCTCGCTTCATATTTGTCCACCAAAAGTTCTGCTTTAAGTCCCGATACATCTTGGTGCTTCCCGGGTGGATTGAAAATCTTGAATTGTGGGCTTCTTGTAGGATCTCATTCTTTAATTCAGGTACATGAGGAATCCAAATTCTGGAGGAAAACCTTAGTATCCCTTGCTCATCCTTTTGAGTATTAATCTCCTCTCCAGTTAGCTGATTCTTCTCTTTCTCCATTACTTCTTCTTGACATTTCTTTATCCTTTCCACTAGTGTTGGCTGAAAAGTCATTACGCGACAAACTTCTTCAACTTTTCCACAATCACAAAGTTCCAGTTCAAATCTCTTGATCTCTTCAGACAATTCCTTTGGTGTTGCCATCATATTCAGTCTCTCCTTCCTGTTAGAGCATCGGTCACAACATTCGCCTTTCCAGGATGGTAATTTATCGAGTAGTCGTAGTCCTTGATCAATTCCAGCCATCTCCTCTGCCTCATATTGAGCTCCTTCTGAGTGAAAATGTACTTTAAACTCTTGTGATCTATGTAGATTTCACACTTTTCTCCGTAGAGGTAATGTCTCCAAATCTTAAGTGCGAACACTATGGCGGCTAGTTCCAAGTCATGCGTCGGGTACTTCAACTCATGCGTTTTCAATTGTCTTGACGCATACGCGATCACCTTACTGTGTTGCATTAACACACAGCCCAATCCCTTATGTGAAGCGTCGCTGAATATCACAAAGTTTCCTTGGTCATCTGGAAGTACTAATACCGGAGCTGCTACCAACCTCTGTTTCAACTCTTGAAAGCTATCCTCACATTTTGCACTCCATTCAAACTTCTGATTCTTCCTGTTTAACTTGGTCAATGGCGTGGTGATTTTTGAAAATCCTTAACAAACCTTCTATAGTATCTTGCCAATCCTAGAAAACTTCGCACTTCCGTAGGAGTCTTTGGCCTTTCCCAACACATAACCGCCTCAATCTTTGCCGGATCCACTTTAACTCCTTTATTTCCAATAACATGCCCCAAGAATTGGACTTCCTTTAACCAAAACTCACATTTGGTAAACTTGGCATACAACTTCTCTTGACGAAGTATCTCCAATGCTATCCAGAGGTGCTGCTTATGTTCTTCTTCCGACTTAGAATAAATAAGGATGTCATCAATGAATACCACTACAAACTTATCCAAATACTTCTTAAATACTCGATTCATCAGATCCATAAACACGGCTAGGGCATTAGTCAATCTAAACGGCATTACTAAGAATTCATAATGTCCGTATCTGGTCTTGAATGCTGTCTTGGGAATATCTTCTTCCTTTATCTTTAATTGATGCTATCCCGATCTCAAGTCAATCTTTGAAAAGCATTTTTCTCCCTTCAGCTGGTCAAAAAGGTCATCTATTCTTGGTAGCGGGTAGCGGTTCTTGATCGTTACCTTATTCAACTCCTGATAATCTATGCATAGCCGCATACTCCCATCTTTCTTCTTTACAAACAGAACAGGTGCTCCCCATGGCGACGTACTTGGGCGTATCACTCCCTTATCCAACAATTCTTGTAGCTGGCTCGCCAACTCTTTCATTTCTGCTGGTGCCATCCTATATGGGGCCTTTGAAACTGGTTCCGTGCCTGGAGCAAGGTTGATCTCGAACTCGATTTGTCGATCTGGTGGTAAGCCTGGTAGTTCATCTGGAAACACATCGGGGAACTCGTTAACTACGGGGATATCTTCTATGCTGGGGCTGCCTTTTTCTGAATCCACTACATAAGCTAGGAACGACTCACAACCTTTTCTAAGTAACTTTTTAGCCTGAACGATTGTAAGAAATAGTTTCTCTTGCCTCTGCCCCTTAAATACTACCTTCTCTCCACTCTTCGTCTTTAAATACACTTTCTTGGTCTTACAATTAATCTGGACGTTATTCTTCCCTAACCAATCCATTCCTAAAATTATATCGAACTCTCCCAACTTGAAGAGTATCAAGTCTCCTGAAAACTTATACCCCAAAATATCAATCTCACACTTCGGACAGAATTGATTCACAGGAATCTTCTCTTGGTTCGCAATTACCACATTTACTACCTCGCTCATAACCATTTTATCACATTGAAGTTTATCAACAAAAGTTTCTGATATGAAAGATCTTGTTGCTCCCGAATCAATCAATACTTTAGCTTTGACATTATTGAGTAAAAGTGTACCTGCAATCACCTCAGAATTCTGAACAGGATCCTTCATCTTCAGATCGTATGTCCTTGCTGTTGCTTGCGGGGTTATTGTAGGTGGTGGAGGTAATGCCAATACCTCGGTTAGCACGCTTGCACTGGTACTTGGCACATTCATCAGAGCTTTGACTGGTCCGGTTGCCTTGCACTCCCTAGCTATGTGTCCAGTCTTTCCACATTTGTAACACGTAACTCCTGGCTTCGGCATCTTGTACTCATTTGCCAAATGTCCCTTCTGGTTATACCTATAGCAGGTCATGCTCAGTTTATTGCACACTCCAGGGTGCCTTCTTCCACAGTGCTTGCATTCCGGTCTCTGGAATCTGTTTTCTCCAACTTGTCCTTGGCTTGCCTGGTTGTTCCCCCTTGATTCTTGCCTTTTGCCCAAATTCCCTTTCTTTTGGAAATTTCCGCCCTTATGGAATCCAATCCTCTTTACATTCCGATCTTGTGAACTTCTGGCTTTAGACTTTTCTCCATAAAATGAAACCTTCCTCTTCTTGTTATCCTTTTCCTTCCTTGACTGCATCCCATTATTCTCAATCAGAGCAGCTTTCTGTACTACTCCCGCATAGGTTTCAAGCTCAAACATAGCCACTCTATCTCTGATCCAAGGCTCCAATCCTTGCTGAAATTTCTTTGCTTTTTCCTCCTCAGTGCTGGTATACTTTATCACAAACCTTGACAACTCAGTGAACTTCTTCTCATACTCTAGTACAGTCATGTTCCCTTGCTTCAACTCAAGAAATTTAAGCTCCATCTGATGCTGTATGTACTTAGGATAATACTTTTCCAGAAATAACTTCTTAAATCTCTCCCAAGAAACCTGCTGAGTTGCTTCCATAGCTTTTACTGATTCCCACCAATAGATGACTTCGCCCTTCAAGAAGTAGGTAGCATATGGCGTCTTCTGATCGTCTCCTAACTGTACCAACTCAAAAGCCCTTTACATTTCCTTAATCCATGTGTTAGCTATTACTGGATCAGTAGTATCATGAAATGCAGGTGGATTCACATTCTGAAAAGCCTTGAAAGTGACAACTTGTCTAGGTGGTACTGGTGGTTCGGCTGGTTGGTGTGGTTCACGATTATCTTGGTTTTCAATTCGTTGTTGAAGGGTTAGTTGTTGTTGAGCTATAACATTGGTTTGCTGTTGCAAAGTTTCCAGTAGTCGAAGAATATTTGGGTCTGTGGTAGATGTGGTTGTTGGGTTCTTCTTTTTGGGAGGCATGATCCTGAAATAAGAGTTATGTCAAAACATATATGAATGATAGAGTAATTTGAGGGTATCGCATGACATTCTTATTTACATATGAGGTTAAGTTTCAAATTAAGCAGATATGGCGATGCAGATACGAGCGTAAAATAACAGTTGAGAGCATATGGAACAATAATGCATGATTATTGAAATTTAAAGGTCACCATACATCTGGATTAGGACAAAGTCTGATTCTAGGATCAATAGGCTTATTTAAAGGAAACAACTGGGAATTCTACGAAGTCTGATAGTATAACAACATGAAAAGGTAAATGGAAAGAACTAAGGCTCCACTCCATTTGTACGGGGCTTGGTAGTCTTCTCCTCTCGAAGCGTCTTCACAATACTCTGGAGTTCATCTGCCACCATCTGGATGACATACTGGCTGGTGCGGTCTCGGTGCGATGGCATCTCCTCAAGCTTAGTGTTGACGTACTGAACCAAAGTCTCAAGTCTCACAGTCATCTGCTCATTGGGCTTCCCTTCATAGTTTGGGCTGTCCGGGTACACGCTCTTCAGTCGGTCTATCAGTCGATCGTACTTGCCCTGAAGCATGTCAAACTCGCGCCTCAACTCAGCATACACGGAGAAAGCAATAGTGTCGTCCGACCCAGAGGATGACGAGGAATGCGCCCTTTGCTGATAAACCAATAAGAGGAATATTAATAAATTTACTTAACCTACTCTCTCGCATATTATCTATAGCCTATACATAAATCCTATAACCTATTTGGGCTGTCCAGGGACTCTAAACTGTAGCTCTGATACCAAAAACCTGTCACACCCCCAACTTAACCAGCAAATTAAATATAACTATTACAATATTTAAAAATAAGTAAACACAACATAATCCAAGATCTTACAGTTTAGGGTTTGGAACAACCCAACACTACCATCTATTACAACTGATTTTAATATCGAATCCTCACACATAACTATCTCTTATTCTACTTGAGCTCGAACATACGCATCAGCGTCACAGGTTTTACGGGCGGTCTGCTTGAATCTAACCATAGCTGCTAGCTAAAATATCAGGGTAAAGCAAAAAGTGAGCCAAATGCTCAAGAAGTGCTAAACAATACGATACAAAACATAAATCGAGATATATATTAAAGAATGACAATGTTAAGACATAACCAATGATAACAAGAGATAAAACTTTGGGTGATGGCATCATTTGCTTGTATCAAAACAATTTCAAAATCATATCTTAATCAAAATCATTTTATGACGCTACGGATTACAGCCGGTGATCAGCCGCAAAGTAATCCCGAACCTCGCTGGGTTTTAAAACATTAATGGGATCTCTAGGCAACTTTTAAGCCTACATAATAAGTGTGGAAAGGACTCGCGTCTCAGTCCAGATCCACTATTCAGAGAAAACATTTATCCCCCTTTGGGACTAAAAATCCACATTTTAATCATTTTAAAAACTGATGCCGATTTATGACAAAATCTCTTTTGACTTTAAACATTTTTATCAAGGGATTATAGATCAACTTGAAACACTGGAAATATGTCACAAAATCTCAAGGCCATGATCCACTAGACTTTACTCTATTAGGGTAACTGAAAGGTTTCCATATACAAGAAATTGGACAAGGAAATTTAGCAAGGCTAATGGATATTATGAAAGAGTAATGCCAAACTAGGCTTAAAGCAATGGTTTTTGATAAGGTACAAGTACTAGAACATCAAGAAGATAAGCTTCATGAATACTAAGGGTGTTAAGGTATGAAGAAATGATCTTTAACTCAGGATATATCAGAATTGTTAAGCTTTAGGATAGGAAAGAGGGGTATCAATCAATTAGGGACAACTTTGATAAATATTTGGCTTTCAGGTATCAAGGTAAGGTTTTATAGGGGTTCAAGTATCAGGATGAAATATCAATACTTAGGAATCATTAGCATGGTAATCAAGAGGATCAACCAAGTGCTATAACAACTCTTTATTTTATCATGAATTCAAATTACTTTAATATACTATCATGATAAGACTTTTGAACTACTTGCAATACGTACTCGAGGGTTCATGGCATTTCTATATGATTCAAAGATAAACATAAGATACGCTTGATTCAAATATATCAAAATGACTCAGGATAGTTGCATCAATATATATGAACTATTTGTAGTGAATACAAAAGACAGGTTGAATCACTTGCCTTGAGAAAGGCTGGTCTGGTCTGGCTGGTAGGAGCAATTGGAAGCTTCACTCGACCTTTATGGCAAGTTTACCCTCGTCTCGAGATCCTACATACTGTTAATAATCCTCATTATAATATAATCTCACCAACTTAACCTATTTACAACACAAATGGCACTTATGCCTATATGCACACAATTTATATTCACCTTATAAATATAATCGTACACATAGCCACATATACTCACATATCATATTTTAATACCAAATAATACCACATACACCAGAATGCAACACTAGACTTGGATGATCTCGACTCACAACTTAAGTCACTTAGTCGTTATACTTAGACAAAGTCTCTAAATTTTGGCTTCCTAACTCGATGTGCCTTTACTAAACTATCCAAGACCTATTGACCCTCACTTGGGCCTTTTGCTCTGCTGACTTTATACTATCTTACAACCATGGTGGTCAACCTAGATCTCACTCCTAAGTATTCTAAAACTATGTGATAAGTGAAAGTGCTCACTGGTGTAAATTTCAGAATGACATCTATGGTTTTTTGAGTGCATTAGACACCCTTAAACTACTAGTTTTCCTCCAAAACTCTTACACAAGACTCTCCTGACCTTAGGTCATCTTCCAAACTTGATGTGTCTCAAGGGCCTAGCTTGGGCCTCCTTGGGCCTAAGCTTAAAGTCCATGGTTCCCCTGTTTTTCTGGGCAGAAAAATGCCCAGACTTGAATTAACTTGTGACACATGGTTCTAACTCATATCCTATGAACTATGGTTGGAAACACTTGTCTGACACTCCTTCTAACTAAGGCCCAACAGGGCCTAATGAGGGCCTACCCATGACATGGTCAAAACTTCCTATTTCTAAGTTGCAACAAAACTGTCCCCTGCTGGACAGATTTTGTGATTCCACTTGTGTACCTAACCAAACGACTTGGAAACCTCCAACCAACACCTAAAACCTTTCATATACTCCTAATTCTAGCTTCTGGTGGCTTGGGCCTTAAAGTGCACATCAATGACATGGTCAAAACTCACTCTAAACCTCAGGGTACTAAACTGATTTTCTGCAAAAACTAAAACTCTCCTTTCTCCAAGGTTTTTACTTGACAAACTCAACCACCAACAACCCAAATACCCAAACCAAGACTTAAACATGGTGATATACTGAACCAAATTCCTTTCACTCAAAATAATCTTGGTGGAGATCATCCTTACCTAAGGTGCAACATGGCAAAACAAAGGAAATCACATTTCACAACTTACAAGTCATCAAGTTTTTGAAAATAACAAGTTATATATTTTTATAAAATATATACACGAATTATTACCATACGTCAAGGAGCACTAATCAAGATTAACACCTTATCCCTACTGAAATTAAAGCTTACTAACAAAATCTTTCCAAATGATCAAAATATTCCAACATTCCAAGAGAAATCCACATGCATGCATAATTTCGAGTTTTACAAACCAAAACAATATATTTTCTAAAAATAATCTATCATGAAATTGACATGCAAGCCTAGCGTAAGCTATATCTAGATGATCACTTAGTATGCAAATAGTTTCATCAAGTTTTCACTACAAAATTCATGCCATTACCACATAAACATACAAAAATTAAATAAAGCAACATGAATGATCTCAAGGACCATTCATTCGGCTCCCTTAAAGTCATGGCCGAATGAAATGGAAGGGAAATAGCCATTCAACATCAAGAGTTTCCTTCTCAAGACTTGGTACTTCACCATTCCTTATATTCCTCTCAAAAACAACATTAAATCCATAAGAATCAAGGTTGTACTTCGAGTTCCAACTAAAACCTTGACATGCAAACTTAAAACTTAAACTTTTTACTCAAAACTCTTTGAAGTATATATGATCATGATATGGGAAGTAGTATTTACTTGTATAGAAGGTGAGAGCTTGAATGAAGAATGAAGAAAAGGGGAGGGGGTTGGTTCTCGGCTAAAACCCGAGAGGAGAGGGGGAGGGCCGAGAGTGAGAGGGAGGAGAGAGTGAGGTGTGGGTGGAGTGTGAAATGATCATGACACTTTGCTTGTTTTATGGTTTTTGATTTGACAAAATATGAGTGGAAATGAGAATTGACAAGAATAACCTTCCAATTATACTTAGATCATTTTGCATGCAAGGACAAAGAAGGAATTTGGCTAGTAAAATGAGAGTTAGTGGGGTTAGAATTGTCTCTTTAGCCCTTTTAAATTGAATAGAAAAGGATTTGCATGCACGGGCAACCATGTAATTTGATAATTAATAAGAAACTTATTTTCAAAGATTTATTTTTATATAATAAAATAAAAGTTCAAAAATTATAAAATTTATACCATAAAATAATTTGGATTTTTAGAGATTTTATAAAACCACTTTCAAGATTTATGAACAAAATATCTTTTAAAAGAAAATTTCTCCAAGGCTTAGAATATTTCTTATAAATTAAAAATAAAGGAAATAAATAAACTTTTACTTTGAAAAATCATGTACTACACATAAAAATTTTACAATGCAGAAATTCTCACTAACACATCGTGAAATCATTGATCATATTTACTTTCGACTTTAATATTATACTAAAACCACAAATCATATTACACGAAAATGCCGGTCGTAACATCGCACTTCAGCAAATCAAACATTGTTATATGTAATAAGTTAGAAGATTTTTAAAATAAAGAAAAAGGAGCCAGAATTACATTCAACCCCCTTCTGTAATTCTTGTTGTATTGTTAGGGAATAACAATAAGGTTAGATGATGGTGTATGATAAAGGTTGGGCCATTTACCTCTCCAAATTCATTTTACGTATGATTCAAGATTTCACAACTATAGTTGTCGAGTTAGCTCTTCCGGTTGCTCGGTATTTGATTGAAGATTTCAGAAGTATAATCTTGACTTTAAAAGGCTATACGGTGAAATAAACTCATCTCTGCAAATTTTTATGTGGAATCAAAAATTTACTTTGTTCTGACTTTACTCCATTGGTTAAATTTGAGAACTAGAACCTCTAATTGAAACTTAAAACACCATTAATTTATCTCAAAAATTAAGCATGCAATAAATATATTAACAGAGAGGAATTAAGAGATGAGAAAAATAAGAAAGAGATTAATTTACCAATTAAGTGAAATTCCTAATTTGTGCTCTAACTAATCACATCCAAAATTAAAAACAAGTTACAGTTCAAGAGAAAATCAATGGAAGAGGAAAGAGGAGATAAAAGATAAGAGAAAAGAATAAGAGAATATGCTATTAATTTGTTGCAGAGAGCATAGAGGAAGATGGTGAGAGTCTGAGTGTGAAGCGAGAGTGGAGAGCGCTGGGAGCCAATGTAAAATGAAATTAGGGTTATTTTGTGTAGTTATGGCCATTTTTTGGTGAAACACTTTGTTGCGGGGATTTTGACGTGGTTTTTTTTCACTTATTTATTTGTTTTTCAATTTTGTTTTTTTCAAAATTTTGGTTTTGTTTAAAAAAATAATTCTTTTTTATAATTTTTTTTTAATTCAAATTAAATTTTGTTGAATATCACAAATGGTTTTAAAAAATTAGAATTATTATTTCAGACAAGTGCAATTGATGAGAATGTACCATTTACCATTTTTATTATTATAAACTCACATCAAATAGAGATTAAAAATATTAAATATTATATCTTCAACACAAAAATGACAAATATAACACAATACGATCAAATGTTACACTTCATGACACATCATCATGCCGACCACGTGCTGACATGGCAATGCCACGTTTGCTAAAGGGTCCACATAATGACATGGGACTGCCACATCAGTAGCATTTGGGCTCCACAAAAATGACATGTTAGCAAAAGTGGGCCAACATGTCGCGTTAGCAGTACTACGTCAGTATGTGGTCCCATATATAATGGCATTGCAGTGCCACGACATTATAATGGCGTAGCTCGGCCATTATGTATTTTAAGAGCATGTGAGCCATTGTAACACAAAGTGAGTGTTGCTCTAAAACTATTGTATATGGCCATCAATGGCGTAGTTATATTACCTGGGTATTATAAATCTTAAAGAGGCAGCATATGCTAAAAATTTGTTGGACAAGGCTGGTTTTGGTGAGTTTAACCCTACTAAATATCCATTGGATCCTAAGCTGTTAATCATAAAATACGAGGGGTATAGGATGTAAATATGATAGATCTGAAGAGTTTGGTGGGAGGCTTACGGTACCTGGTGCGTACTCGTCAATATTTGGCATATTTTTTTTGGGATTGTAAGCCGTTTTATGAAAAGGCCTACGCTAATGCACCAGAAAGTTGTAAAATATAATTTATGATATGGTAAAGGTACGGTAAATTATGGTCTGACCTACTCGAAGAAGAATAAAAAGAATAATATGCTCTCTGGCTACTCTCATATTTATTTAGGTTGGAGTGGATTATTATCTGAATGAAAGCTTAATTTCCTTGGCTTTCTCATAAAAAAGGTGTAGTTTTGTCCTCATATGAAGCAAAGTTTTTGGTTGCAACAGCAGCAGCTTGTGAGGTTATATAACTCAGCAATTTACTGGCAAAGTTTACTACGACAACATTGGTCCATTAGTTCTAGTTGTGTATATTGATCCGAGATGAGCTATAGATTTGGCAAAGAATCCGGTATGATCGTTCCAAACACAATGACATAAGGTACCATTCTACGAGAAAATGTGTTGAATAAGGTGAGATCATTGTCAGGCATGTACGTGCTAATGAATCAAGAGCATATCTGCTAACGAAGGCCTTGTCTAGTGTCATATTTGAGAAGATAATGCTAGTTTAATCTATACTTAAAAGCAAAATATTTATCTACATGTACACCTAGTTGTGTGTGTTGTGACTTGTTCCACAATATATATGAGTATTTTTATAACTCTAGTTAAATAATAATAAGTATGGGATAAATTTTAGAATTCATTATGTGGTAGTTCCTATTTTGGAGTAGGTGTTTGTTATTGTATTTTAATTTTCCTTGTAATTCAGTTTGAGATTTTATGTTCTCACCGTCTTGTTTTCTTATTTTACTTCTAAACACCTATATCTATATAACTCTATACATATACAAATATAAACTTAATTAGAGAGGTTAAAGCACAAAACCTGCACTTATATAACAATACAAATAATGTTCTTGTATAATGTTGGCAAGTGTTGGTTAATACAACAAATCAAGTGTGTTATATTGGAGATATGCTGTGAGGAGGAAATTACTATATATACGGAAAATAATGATATATAAGATTTTTTTCTACTTTGTCTCTAATTCTTTACTTATATAAACACTACACTACTAGAAAAAGGTCAATAAACATCAGTCCTGAACTAATGTTTATTTTCGTCAAAACGGATGTCTACGTGGGTGTTGAGAATAAGTAATTCATTTTTACATTGGTCAAAAACTCAAGTGAAATGTCACTACAGACATCAGTTCCTTCTTTTTCACACACTAATAGAAATTTGGCCTTGGACATCGGGTAAAAACCGATATCTTTGTTAAAAAGAAGCGATGTCTTCGTGGGTGATGTTAATTATATTTTTAAAAAGACTTCGGTTTTTAGCCGATATCTATAGGGCACCGTAGACAACTCTATAAAGATGACTATGATGTCTTTATTAGTATTTTGAAAAATCAATGAATAATTAAAGTTAAGTATTGCAATATTAGGAAGATTAGACCTATTTAAACTTTTAACCCACAAACTATAAACCAACATTAACATCGATTCTTAGATGAAACCCGATGTCTATGAAAAGTAATAACATCGGTTTCCACATAATGTGATATCAATATCATGGTTTAGACATCGATATTTTAACAGTAAAAGTTGTAGAAACTGGTTATGACATTAGTTTTTTGATTTATAGAAGATGTACGAAATATGCTTTAACATCGAATTTTTAGTTTTGGCTAATATCTTTGCAGTATTTAGACATCAGTTTTGTTTTATTAAAATGTTGTCAATCATGATTTTTAATATCAATTTGAATAAAATGTGATGTTTAATTTTGTAGAATTAAATTGTACAAGTTTTCGTACGTACTAAAATATAGTTACTATATATAAATACAAAATACTATAAACCAATATTTACATCATCCAAAGAAACTAGATTCACCCAACACAAAAAGATACTATAACAATAGCATCCAACAACAAAGGCACTACTTTAACGTTCTTGTACATTGTCAAACCTAACACAGTTTTATACATTCAAATGTTTTATCAACAACCATGACCTACAACCTACAAATAAAACTAATTTAAGAGTATTGAGAAATAAGGAATGCTAAATTTACATTTTGTTCTGCATGTAGTTGATGGCCTTGGAGTGCACGCCTCATCAACTCAAATAAAATAAATTCCAGGTTAGAAAATAAGATCCCAGAAGTAGACCTATAATACAAGCATTATGAGTAATTTAGTAAAATTGTAGGCTTGTATTTAATGGTTAGACATTTAGAATATTAGATTAACAAGCACAATCAGGCTAAACTTGCTAAAATAAAATATTTGAATGTTGGACAGGGGAGCAACATAAATTAGCCAAACTAGAAACAACAAACATATTGATAGGACCCAAAACAAACCTCATCCAGCCATTTGTTTATGACCATAAAGCACTGGCCAGTAGAATGAGGGTTAAATTATTTTGGTTTTAAGAAAACAATCTGCAATTCCAATGTTAGCCACAGTCAGAACATAATACAATCATTATAAAAATCACTGAATATATGAAATTCTTGTTTTGTGTGCTAAAATCTATTTAAATCAAGTATGGTACAACTCTACTTGCCAACCTAAATTAAATCAATTGTTGATCTATCTTATTAAACATTATATAAAAATAAGCTAATATTATCCGTAGCATAACCATCGAAAATAAACATCTCAAAGTACTAAGAATGATTCTCACAAGAGAAACAAATCACTTTAAATTAAAAATATGACATATAATATTAAGAAAATAAACATTTAGATCGTGATAATAATAATTAAACAAATATGATATCTAAAATTTGGAATAACAAAGAAAAATAGATCAAGTTTTAATGATATACATTAAAGCATTTTGAAGAGAAGCATGCCAAAGATGCTATCTTAATTTTTAGTTAGAATATTCCTGATCTTAATCAGTAATTTAGTTGGAAGATACTTGATACCATATAGTCCATACTAAGTTTTAGTTCTGGAATTTGGTACATTACCTCCAAGTAAAAAGATGCTAAAGCTAGTATAGGAGCCTGACCAAGAAAATTTGAAATATACGTGCACATACACATACTACATATTTTTATATTATAAAAAATTCAAGAAACTTCATACGCATATGTAACACCCCCAAATCCGGGGTCGGGGATCCGGGTTGTCACGAGTTCCATTTCCCTTAATAACACCCAATCTTAATAATTACTCAACTACTCTGTACTGTGACCCCACAATAAACACACACACACCACACGTTATAGTCTCAGAGATGAACATCCAAAAATAACCACAAGTCATTTTATTCCACAATTATCTGCCAATACACCTTAAAAGGTTTTCTGAATAAATTTACATTTCTTTGCCATTATTACAATTCATAAATATACATAAATCTGGTACATCAAAAGTTGAAAGCCTAGCCTATTGGTAGTTCCTACCTTAGCTACAGCGACATCAACACCTATAGGAAACTGCGGAATGTTTCCTATCCGCTCGCGAATTGGGAGCTTGGTCCTGTTCATCTTGCCTATCTGATGTTGTGTGATGAAAGAAGAAAGCAAGGGTGAGCAGCAAGCCCACCAAAACAATATGTATAATGATTAACAATATATGAGCCTTCTCATAGTACTCATGAAAGTCTTGGTCAAAATAAATGAACCAAGTTTGATATTTTAATGCGATGAAGTCGCAAAATATTTAGTATATATACATATATACTTTTCAAAATCTTGGAAGTCCTCTTCCATGCATAATATACACAAAGTTCCAGTTTATAACTGTATAAAAATATCGTTGCAAGGTGATCTAATATATCTAACCTTGTCTCAACGTTTTTCTGAAAATCTTTGTCATACATAAGATAATCATTTACTAGATATAAGTTTAAAAGATGAATTACAAGATACTCCAATATACTTATATCTTTTTCCAAATACTACTTGAACTACCACCGTTCAAGTTATAATTAACTTCAAAAGTTCATCACACTGATGAGACTACAAGATAAGACTTGAATATATTCAATCTTTGAAATATTTTAAAGAAAATGAAGTTATGATATACTTCATTAAGTCCCGATATATATATATATATACACCTATATATATACATACGTTTCCTGAAAACCTCTGTCATGTAAAGTATGAACAGAATTGTAATATCCAATAAATTTGGAAAGGAAAGAATTTTGGCATAAACCTGATATCTTGCTGATCAGGCAAAGATACCAATAAGTAACCTTTTCTACTAGTAGATGGACGAATTCCCCACTGGTCATCACCCTGGTCGCAATAGGACCTTATGCTGGAATCAAAGTGTTCGGAATTGGATTCTGACGATCTTTACATACACTTATTTACTTTATGGAATACTAATACGATCTTAGAATATCCATAACAGAACCCCTACATAGTGTGGCATGAAAAGTTTTCTCATTCAGCAAAAACACTATTCATAAGGGTTTCATAAATTTCCAAAAATTGGGGTTATTACATCATACATTAGTATAAAATCATATATGTAGCATCTAAAAAGAAAATATGTCCAAAAACCCACAATCAGTCCTTTATACCTTTACTCAATCTGGCAGCTTGTCCATGAGTTCAAGTTAAGCCTAAAGAACAATATTGGGACTTAGAGACGATGCCCCTTAATGCTTTGGTACGTGATTAGAAAGTTACAATAAAAATTTAGAATCTATAAAAAAAAATAATAAGAGGAATAGTTATTTAATCCATCTTCACACATAATAATCCAAAACTCACATGAGAAAATAGGGTGCAATACTTGTTTAATGACTTAACATAACTTATAAAATCCAAATCTTCGAGCTCAAATCTGTACAAAACAAAATTAGGGTGTAAACCCCAATTTTTGTAAACAAATTGAAGAAAATGCAACTAAATTAAGGGGGAATAGTTAATGCAATTATATAAATTAAAGAAAATTAAAGAGAGCACAAAAAGAGGAAGAACAAGTAAACAAACCTCGGTAATTGAATTAAAGCCCACTTAACTCAGAAAAGGGGGAGAAGAAAAAACAAGCTCCAACCTGAAAATAGTAGAAACAATATTAAGCAAGACCCAATAAAGTTGGAGTTATATTCAAGATGTAGAATAAACAAAATCCAATTGAAAGAGATAAACATGTATCTTGGTGGATAAATTAGTGTTTCTCAAAGCTTAAGTTTGATTAATTGAAGTCATTCTTCAATTAGGGTTTAAATTGGTGCCTTAATTACAAAGAATATTAGATGGTGAGAGAGAATAAAGGTTCGAATTCAGGTAGATGGTGAAAAGGGAGAGGGGGGAGAGGGTGATAGAGAGTGACGGGAGATAGCGAGTCGGGAGAAAGCGAGTTGGGAGAGAGGGGAAAGTGTAGGAGAGGGGAAAACGGGGGAAATAGATTGTAGTGAAGGGGAAATGATTTTGGTGTTAAGGGGGTAAAATTTCGGAAATAATAGAGGGGAAGTAGTACACGTCTTTTTTTTTTAATTTTTTAAAATTAATCATTGACAACAGTTATATTTTAAACCGATGTCTAAGAAAAGTTAACAACGGTTATGCATAGAATCGATGTCTAAGTCATGTTTTCTATATTTTTAAAATTATGATCAACAACAGTTATTTTGTAGTCTAATGTCTAGTAAAAGTTGTAACATTATTTTAAAAATAACCGATCTCTAAACAGGCTGTAACATCGGTTGCCTGACCAACCGATGTCTAAGGACCGACGTTATATCCTTTTTTTTCTAGTAGTGACGGTCCATGATCGTTGTAAAATATCACCCCCTCCTTGAAAATACTGATGTCTAATCTATACATAAACATTGATTTTAA
Source organism: Apium graveolens (assembly GCF_009905375.1). Lineage (NCBI taxonomy): Eukaryota > Viridiplantae > Streptophyta > Magnoliopsida > Apiales > Apiaceae > Apium > Apium graveolens. The sequence continues at coordinate 212,646,316 of NC_133649.1, read as the reverse complement.
ATGATATCTCGTTAATAGACCTCATCTACAAACTGAGGTTTCGTTAATATAAAACTAATTTCTTCGTAGGTGTGAAAAATGAGTTATTTACATCACTTTTTTTAAAATATTTATGATGTATAATGCATTTTGGACATTGTTTACAGTTATATAAACTAATGTTGTTGTATATTTACTTGATCTAATCATATCCATATCAAAAAAAATAAAAAAATGAAAACCAACAGATGTTGTTGTATTTAAATAACTAAAACATTAACTATCATTTCCAAAACAATTCAAAAATATTAATTATCATTATCAAACCAATACAAAGTATTTTAGCATACACTAGAATTAACTTCGCAAGTTTCTCCTAAAACTGATCTTTCCTATTGCCATGCTAAAAGCTAAATAAGGTTAAATGATGGTGTATGATAAAGGTTGGGCCATTTACTACTCCAAATTTATTTTATGTACGATTCAAGATTTCACAACTATAGTTATCGAGTTAGCTCTTCCGGCTGCTCGGTATTTGATTGAAGATTTCAGAAGTATAATCTTGACTTTAAAAGGCTAAATTGTGCCCTAATTAATCACCTCCAAAATCAAAAACAAGTTAGAGTTCAATACAAAATCAATGGAAGAGGAAAGGGGAGATAAAAGATAAGAGAATAGAAGAAGAGAATATGCTATTATTTTGTTGCAGAGAGCGTGGAGAAGATGGTGAGAGTCTGATAGTCAAGCGAGAGTGGAGAGCGACCGCGAGCCAATGTAAAATGAAATTAAGGTTATTTTGTGTAGTTATCTGCCGTTTTTTGGTGAAACACTTTGTTGGGGGGGATTTTGTCGCGGTTTTTTCACTTTTTTTTTTCAAAATTTTGGTTTTGTTTAAAAAAATTCATTTTTTTATAAAACTTTTGTTTAGTTCAAATTAAATTTTGTTGGATATCAAAAATGGCTTTAAAAAATTAGAGTTGGTTTTTAAGACGAGTGCAATAGATTGGAATGTGTCATTTACCGTTTTTATTATTATAAACTCGCATCAAATAAATTAAAAATATTAAATTTTATGTCTTCAACACAAAAATGAGAAATGCAACACTGTATGATCAAATGTTACACTTCAGTGACACATCATCATGCGGGCCACATGCTGACATGACACTGTCACATTTGCTAAATGGTCCACATAATGACGTGGGACTGCCACATCAGCAGAATCTGGGCTCCACAAAAATGACACGTTAGCAAAAGTGGGCCAACGAGTCGTATCAGCAGTACTACGTTAGCATGTGGTCCAACATATAATGGCATTGCAGTGCTACAACATTATTATGGCGTAGCTGGGCCATTATGTATTTTAAGAGCATTTGGGCCATTATAACACAAAGTGATTGTTGCATTCTAAAACTTATGTATATGGCCATCTATTGCGTAGTTATATTACCTGGTTATTATAAATCTGAAATGAGCAACATATGCTAAAAAGTGTTGGACAAGGCTGGTTTTGGTGAGTTTAACCTTACCAAATATCCATTAGATCCTAAGTTATTAATCATAAAATACGAGGGGTAGAGGCTATAAATATGATAGATCTGAATAGTTTGGTGGGAGGCTTACGGTACCTGGTGCGTACTGGTCAATATTTGGCATATTTTTTTGGGATTGTAAGCCGTTTTGTGAAAAGGCCTACGCTAATGCACCAGAATGTTACAAAACATAATTTGTGATATGGTAAAGGTACGGTAAATTATGGTCTGACCTACTCGAACAAGAATAGAAAGAATAATATGCTCTCTAGCTACTTTGATATTTATTTAGGTTGGAGTGGATTATTATCTGAATGAAAACTTAATTTCCTTGGCTTTCTCATTAAAATATGGAAAAAAAACTGATATATGTATTACGTAGAGAGAATAAAATAAAACAAACTATCTATTACTTCCATACTTAAAACTGAAAGGGATACATGGATATATAGCAGGCATCATGCCACTAACCACTACTCCTAAAAACTCTCCACTACACTGGAATCTCTTAATAATGCTGAAAATAAAACCATGACTAAGTCATCTTCTATAGACTAGGATGATAATTTATTTAATTTAAAACAACTAACTAAAATAATAAAATAATAAAATAAGTTTAGATTAATTTTCCAACATAAAAAAGGTGGAGTTCTGTCCTCATGTGAACCAGAGTTTGTGGTTGCAACTACAGCAGCTTGTGAGGTTATATGACTCCGCAATTTGATGGCAAAGATTATTACGACAACATTGGTCCATTAGTACTAGTTGCGTATATTGATCATAGTTGTGTATATTGATCAGAGATGAGTTATAGATCTGGCAAAGAATCAGGTATGATGGTTCCAAACACATTGATATTAGTTATCATTCTATGAGGAAATATGTTGAAGAGGGTGAGTGTAATATCCGGGATATATCGTGTAATTATTTTTGCTAATAAATAATTATTATATGTGTCCAGTATCTATTCTCTGAATTATTTGTTAAGTGTTAAATGTGTTGGGATGTTTATTAATATTATTAATTGAGTATTTTAATTTTTATATGTCCAAAATAAAATATAGATAATTGTCATATCTTCCTAATTATTTTTATGTTGATTTATGAATTTATAAGAATCATATGAAATTTATAAAATCTTTTTCCGGGTATTTAAAATTTATTTTATAAAAACGGGAACCAACTGACGTCATCCGTTGTTACGTTTTTGGAACCCGAAACTCTTCCGAGAACTCCTTCCTTACCTAATTGTAATATTCCGAGCATATTCCATATTTTGACTTTTTCGATCCAGCGTACGGTTTGTCCTGCGCGGGTCTTGGCGCAACATTTTCGATACAATATTCGTTTCGGTAAATCAATAAAACCCGTATTTTCGATAAACAAGAGCTTTTTATTAAACTATCCCAATTATCACCTCGGAGTACGTGTAACCAGGCGCTGGGACCAAGACCGCAGTACAAATTGTACTGATTTGGATAATTATCCCGAAAACCGATACCGTTTGGATCAGTTTTTACAAATAAACGTACCGTTTTATATCCGGAATAATCCAACGGGATACTAATTTTCCGTGATTATAAATAGCCTTTACCGTATTTTATTTCGTATCAAAAATCATTTGTAGTCAGTAATTATATTCATAAACCTTTCTGAGAATCATTTTAATTCCAAAAATTATTTTTAATTCAAAAATAGATCTGAATTAATCAATTAATTAATTTCAGTTAATTTTTAATTGATTAATTAGTCAATTAATTCAAAAATTAATTGATTAAATTAATTATTAATTGATTTTAATTATTTATTTAATTAGATTTAATTATTAAAAAATGATTTAAAAATTCCGAAAAATAGTTTCGAGCTTTAAAATATTATTTTAGATTGTTTTCAAGGCTCGATAATTATTATAAAATTGTTTTGAAGCCAGAATTGGCCAACCGAACCCTGTTTACTACTTCGAAATTGATTCAACGATCTGTTTTAATTCCGAAAAATGTTTTAAAAATCATTTTAAATATCCGAAAGCCTATTTATGACCCGAGACTTCTTTATAAATGATATATCATTGATTATGTGACGTGTTATGTGTTATATGTGACTTGTTGGTTAACTGTCGGTCTGTATATTCGATGTTTACTTGTTTATTGCGTAACTTTCAAATGAAGGGTAGATAGAAGTATGTGTCGAATAAAATCGTATGAGTTGAATATTGATAGATGCTTATGATATGTGAGCAGAAGAGGCAAGGCGTAGAAAAAGGAAATAGGTAGTTGAGGAGTAAGACAGTCGTGGCTGAAAACGAGTGCAGTATAATAAGCTAGTACCAGGCAAGTGTTCTGAACTTTCTCGAGATATTATAGTGATTGACAATCCTGTTTTATATTGCAAGTGCTTTGAAGCACTGAACCCTAAACCCTGATTCCAGTTATTGATCTTGAGCTGTAAACCTGATTCTTTCTAAACCATTGATTGTTTTATACCCAAATACGACCCTCAAATATATGATACTACTCCACAAATACATACAAACTAATTATCAAACACTGAACCAAGACTGCTTACACACTCAAACCATTGTATCTTATGCTTTGAAAGGCCAAATCCTTGAAACCCTGAAACACTGATTCTTTTGTTATCCAATTCTTTCACTACCTAGCAGCCAAGCTTTGGAAATGCCATATTGATCTTTATGTAGATTGAAATCATTTTCATTATTGAACGTCCAATGTTGTTAATGATCCTGTTTATTGTTTATTACTGCTTATTCTGTTATTATGGTAGAATTGGATTGTTTTATAAAATTGTGGACCAGATTCGTGGTCAGACCATATAATGGTCAAGTTAGGCCAATGTGTGCCTTGGATCCAGTAGTTAGAGCAGTGCTGTGTGCTTTGCTCGGGGTTAGTGCGTGACTGATCAGCAGCCTAACCTTGGTTTTTAAAATAAAAATATAATATCCAATTCTAAATCATAATCTATTGTTCACTTGTTATCATAACCATATTTACCTGATGATCATTATTCTCAGTTTTGTCATTGTGACTTGCTGAGCTAGTTAGCTCATTTGTGCGATGTTGTTTATGTTCTTTTCCAGTTAAGAAGGAACATGTTGGTAACGAGGATCCCCAGTCCAGCGCGAGAGCTAGGGGTTCAGGTTGATTGAGCTAAGCTAGTAGGCTTCTTTTGGGATACTTTTGAGTTTGTAAAAGTTTATAATAATGTTTAATACTCAGTGTTGAGTTGGAATAGTTGGGATTTGAACGGTTTGTAATATAAGTGTGTGTTTGGCTTGTGTGCATACTTTAACCTGTTGGGGTCCGTGGTAGTTGGTAAGTAGGGTCACTGCATATCATTATTATTATCTTTATCATTATTATAAGCAGGCTATAAATAAGGTGTGTGTGTGGACCCCAAACTTCTGACCCGGGTTTGGAGGGCGCCACAGGTTTGGTATCAGAGCTACAGGTTATAAGTCACTGACACAAGCCTAGGTTGACGGGAATGGGTAGAGGGTTAGGATTAGAAGTAAGGAATAGAAAGATAGAACATCGAGAGGTTGAGTGCTTTGGTATAACAGGTATTAGTGTAATTCGCGTCATGGTTCGAGATTCTTATATTGCGATATGATTTCAGATAGCAGCGATGGCCGACTCTTTTATCCCCGTATCAGCTGATCACTCAGAGCCTTCAGTTGGAGGACCGTCTTCAGATCCACGTCCTGTTGTTCCACCAGTGTTGGCTATTCTACCTCCACCCGTATTGCAGCCCGTACCACTGCAGGCTATTCCACCCCCATGTATGAGGCCACCTATCAGAGGACCCCCACCTACTGATTCAGGCTTTACTAGTCATTCAGTTACAGGAGTACCTTTCCAGTTCTCTTCCTATCCTGTCCCATATCATCAGTTTGAGGCTTGCCTTATGGAGCAGTGATTCCTACAGGGTCAGATTCAGGAGTTATTGCATATTATGCGTACCAGAGAGGTTGGGAGTGGTGAGAGGCGACTCAGAGAGAGGCTCCAGGCATTTTGTAGAGCAGCTGCATTGATGATTGCTGAGGCTACACATGAGGACATCACCCCTGATTTCCTCGTGGAGTGGGCTAAGTGGGTTCTAGAGGAGCTTGAGGAGATTAGAGGTCCAGACTTGCCATGAGTCAGAGATCCAGAGATGCTGAGCAGTGTTATTATAGTTGTGTAGTATGTACAGTAGTGTGTAGTATGTTTCAGTAGAATTTTGGGTTGTATTTATAAACTAGCTATGCTGACTAGTGAGTAAGTTATTGTACCCTTTTTGCTTTAACTTTCGAAGCGTCTTTACGCTTGTACTACCCAAAACATTTGATCTATATATATCAGTACCTTTTCCTTTCCAGTATTGTCATTTATTTTACTGCACCTGTTTTACTTTACCTTATTTATTACACCAGTTATACCCCTGTGATACCATGAACCCTGCTTTCCATAACTGTTTATATTCTGTAAAGAAGCATGCAATTTACTTAGTTACAACTATTTTCAAAAAGAGATATTTCTATTTTACAAAACTTTTCTTTTCTGCAAAGAATTTGGTTTAAAAGCTAAATAAGTTGTTTGATTCTTTACAGAAAATGCCTCCCAGAAGAAATACCCGCACCAACACCCAGAATGAAGAAACCAACAACAACAATAATAACAACCAAGATGATACAAACCAGAATGCAAACCCAGGACCTATAGACCCAGCAATAGCTCTGGTTCTCCAAATCTTGGCCCAACAAACAGTTCACCTGGCACAACAACAACAAAGACAGACCAATCCCCAGGTAACTTTCAAAACTTTTCAGGCAGTAAACCCACCAGAATTCAAGGGTTCCTTAGAGCCGATTGAAGCAAATGTTTGGTTAAAAGAAATAGAGAAGTCATTTGCCTTAGTAAAGGTGAAGGAGGATCAGAAGGTTGAGTTTGCAAGTTATTATTTGAAGAATGAGGCCACCTATTGGTGGGAGATGGTGAAGACATTAGAAGGTACAAATGTTATTACTTGGGAAAGGTTTAAGGAATTGTTTTTAGAAAAGTATTTTCCTCAGTTTGTCCAGGATCAGATGGAGCTGAAGTTTTTAGAATTAAAGTAAGGGAATATGTCGGTGGCGGATTATGAGAGTAAGTTTGAGGAATTATCAAGGTATGTGCCGTCATATGTGGATACTGACAGGAAGAAAGCTAAGAGATTCCCGTAAGGTTTGAAGCCATAGATCAGAGGGAAAGTAGCCATTTTTGAATTGGATACCTATGCAGGAGTTGTACAGAAGGCTATGATCGCAGAGACAGAGAGTGAGATGTCACAGAAGGAAAAAGAAAGCAAGAATAGGAAATTTGAAGGGAATGACGTCAGTCACAACCAGGGAAGTTTCCAAATTTTAAGAAGGACAAGTTTCAGCCAGGGAGGAATTTTAATTTCAGGAGACAAAATACAAGCGACGGAGGCCAGGGCAACCCTGGCAACCATCCAGTTAATGTGAATCAGTCAAATCAGTTGAGATTAACTTTTCTAGATTGTCAGGTATGTGGGAAGAAGCATGAAAGAGTTTGTAATAAGTTGAATGTAGTTTGTTTCAAATACAATCAGAAAGGGTACTATTCAAGGGAGTGCCGAAATCAGCCAGCAAGAGAGCCAACAAATAAGGATCAGCCTATCCGGAATCCAGCAGTGAAGGTTTCAACCATTGGATTTATGTGCTTTAAATCTGGGAAGCCAGGACATATAACCAGGGATTGCAAGACACCAGCCCCAGTCAGTAATGCATTGAGAATTATGGGGTCTACCCCAGCAGTGAATGAGACTCCAAGGGCTAGAGTTTTTGACATGTCTGTGAAGGATGCTATCCAGGATACGGATGTCGTGGCAGGTACGCTTAATGTGAATTCTTTATGTGCCAAAGTGTTAATAGATTCAGGAGCAACTTGATCGTTTGTTTCACAAGATTTTGTTAGTAAGTTAAATTGTCCAGTTGAGTATTTAAATGAAATAATGACTGTGGAATTGGAAAATCAAGAATAAGTAACTGTTAATCAAGTTTGTGGGAATTGTGAGATTGAGATTTTTGGTAGTAAGTTTTGTGTAGATTTGATACCATTTAAGTTAGGAGAATTTGACGTTATCTTAGGAATGGATTGGTTATCTAAGCACGATGCCCAGATAGATTGTCGAAATAAGAAGGTAATGGTAAAGACGCCAGACGAAAGAATAGTAACGTTCAAGGGCCAGAAACAAGTAAAGAAGTTCTTAATGATGATTCAAGCCAAGAAGTTACTACGACAAGGATGCGAGCATTTCGTGGCATATGTGATTGATAGGAGTCAGGAGTCAGCAAAACTAGAAGATAGTCCAGTATTGAATGAATTTTCAGACGTGTTTCCCGACGAGTTACCAGGACTTCCTCCAGATAGAGAAATTGAGTTTGCAATCGACTTAGCACCTGGAACAGAACCGGTATCCAAGGCCCCGTATAGAATGGCGCCCGTTGAGATGAAAGAGCTAGAGAAGCAATTGCAAGAGCTGTTAGAAAAAGGAGTAATCAGACCCAGTGTATCCCCGTGGGGAGCCCCCGTATTATTTGTCAAGAAGAAAGATGGAAGCATGAGACTGTGCATCAACTATAGGGAACTCAACAAGATTACAATCAAGAACAGGTATCCGTTACCCAGAATTGACGATCTATTTGACCAATTGAAGGGAGCCAAGTTTTTCTCCAAATTTGACTTAAGATCGGGATATCATCAACTGAAGATTAAGCCAGAAGATATACCAAAGACAGCTTTCAGAACAAGGTATGGACATTACGAATTTTTAGTTATGTCTTTTGGATTGACCAATGCCCCGACAGCGTTTATGGACCTGATGAATAGAATTTTCAAGGAATACTTGGATAAGTTCGTCATTGTGTTTATAGACGATATTTTGATTTATTCAAAGGCGGAAGGGGATCATGCGGAACATTTGAGAACAGCTTTGGAGATTTTGAGGAAAAAGAAGTTATATGCTAAATTCTCGAAGTGTGAGTTTTGGCTACAGGAAGTTCAGTTCATAGGACACATAGTCAGTAATGAAGGGATCAAAGTGGTCCCAGCAAAGATTGAGGCAATTACAAACTGGGAAAGACCGAGAACACCCACCGAGGTAAGAAGTTTCTTGGGAATAGCGGGATATTATCGTCGATTCGTTCAAAATTTTTCAAGGATTGCAACACCATTGATAAAGCTTTCACGGAAGAATGAAAAGTTTATATGGAACGACAAGTGCGAAGAAAGTTTTCAGAAATTGAAGCAACGATTAATCACAACACCTGTTTTGTCACTTCCAGACGACCAAGGGAATTTTGTAATTTATAGCGATGCTTCTCATAAAGGACTATGATGCGTTCTAATGCAGCACGAGAAGGTGATTGCGTATGCGTCAAGGCAATTGAAACCACACGAACAGAAATATCCTACTCATGATTTGGAGCTAGCAGCCATAGTTTTTGCTTTAAAAATTTGGAGACATTATCTGTATGGAGAAAAGTGCGAGATTTACATGGATCACAAAAGCTTAAAGTACATATTCACACAGAAGGAGCTTAATATGAGGTAAAGGAGATGGTTAGAATTGATCAAGGATTACAACTGCTCGATTAATTATCATCCCTGTAAAGCGAACGTTGTAGTAGACGCGTTGAGTCGGAAGGAAAAGTTAAATGTGTTATCAGTACCTGAACGCTATGTTCCAGAATTTCAAAAGAAAAGAATGCTATAGAATATAATTGAAAAGAAAAGAAATGGAATTTCCGTAAACTTCTCTCTTGTGTTCCATTACATATCAGAAAGAAAAGAAAAAGTGGTGACAAATTTTCTTTTGATTGTTCCATGGTTACTAAAGAAAAGAAAAGAAAATTTTTAATTTACATTTTATGTATTTTTTATATTTATTTGACAGATTTTTTTATCTTAAATACACGAATACGATATATTTAAGTTAAATTAAATTTGTAGTCACCTTATTGACACATTTTCAAATTTTAAACACATGGATTCAAAATATCCTGCCAAATTATTTTTTATAAAAACTTATATGCTATCTTGTGATTACAATTAGACATTAGTTTTGGTGCACTGCAGGAGAATAAGCTGATGTAATATAAATTACCCAAATTCATATAGATTTTGGGACTCTTAAGTCTGGTTATGCGCTAAGATGTATAAAACCAAATACAAAATCATAATATTTTTTAAAACTTAAGAAGCATCCTAGACATCCATGAATAATAAACAAAAACAAAGTACTGAATATAAGCATGACCATAATTTAGGGTTCCTACTAAAAATTTAAAAACCAAGACATTTCACAGACTACTCAAGCAGCATTACGCCCAAGTAACTCATCCAATATAGTCTTTCAGATTCGAGCTGGGCAACCAAAGAGGGCTTGTGCACTATCCTGATCTTTAATCAATAAAAGATATGCTTTGGAAATTATATTTGGTTCCAAGTTCAATAGCTCCAATTCGTTATAAATCTCATCTCCGCTATACACTCGTTGACGAGATCGTTCCATTATGATATTACTGTCTTTGAGTATAGCATTTCCTTCTTTGATAGCATCTCCCACAGCTTCAAGTGAAGACATAATCTTTAAGGTCATAGATTCGTCTTCCTCGTATTTTCTTTTCTTATTTTTAGATGAATTTAAGTTCATCTGCACTTCTTCTAAAGATGGCATGGAAGATATAAATACATCATCATCAACAATTAAGTTTTCCAGTGTCACCTTGTTAGTAGATAAAAGACGATCAACATCCTCAAGTGTTTCGGTTTGATCAGAAGTTGTCTTTGACCACTGTTTTTTCTTTTCTTTGGCAGTTCCAGCAGCAGCCCCTATTGCTCTATCTTTAGCAAATAATTCCGCAAGCTCATTGTAGTTATGGATCTTCTTTGTTTTCCATTTAATAGCATCAGGCTTTGCTTAACATGTTTAAGAGAGAATTTGTTAGTACAACTTTTTGTTTAATAAATTACCCGGATAGACTTCATAAAAATAAACACTCATCTATCTACTTAAAATATATTAATGATATAATATTCTACAAGTACATAAACTTATACTGAAGATATCTCAAGGTAACAATAATAAACAACACAATAATTAAAAACTCAACATAAAGAATTCCATAATATAACTTAGCATTTTGACTACCTCACCAAATTTTAAATTGAAGAAATGAGTTTAACAAAAGAATGGTGCAAGAAAATACATACTTCTATTAGGCTATCCCAAACTTCATTGTCTGCCTCGAATAATTTGGTTTCAGAATTCCAAGCAAATCCACTTAAACCTACTCCGCGGAACAGGTCATAATACTGTGCAAAATGATCTTTGAGTGTCTTGAGGCGATTTTTTAAATGAGATTTACTGAAATTCATGTTGAGCTTCTCATGCAACTCGTTAACCATGTTTGTGTAGGCAGTAGAGGTAAATGTGCCGTCAATTCTATTTCCATGATATTGCTGTGTAAGCATAGCTTGAAGGAAAAACTCATCCATTTGAGGCGTCCACATTAGCATTTCTCTATTCACATTTTCTCCGTCTTTTAATTTCTTTGCCATTCCTAATACACAAACACAAGCTAAAGAAATATTATATAACAGTAGAATAATTCATCACAAGCAGTAGCAAGTTCAAATCTTTTAAAATCTACTAGTCATATCTAAAATTAAAGCCATTACCTAACAAACAAATAATCAATCATAAATAAATCACAATGTCAATTGCATAGTTATTACAAGTACGAAAAGACTAATTAGACATATTGATTTCATTGTCGGGATGAGACACATAATCAGCCCACATAGCATTTGCAATAGAATTTCGGATTTGTTCTCCTCGAATACTATCCTCATTTACGTCTCTCGGAGCTTGAAATTGTGCTTCAGGAGTAGCATTTAGAGTCTCTTCCATCAATTCTTCTTCAATTTCTTTATCACGGTATTCCTCACACAAAAAATTGTGTAGAATACAACAAGCGAAAAACATTCATGCTTGTGTTTCACATGAGTAAAACGGTTCAGCTGTACTTCTGATTATGGGAAATCTTTTTTTGAGAATGCCAAATGCTCGTTCAATTACATTTCTCAATGAAGCATGACGAAGATTAAATAACTCTTTATAATTTTGCGGTGCACGACTTGAGTATTCTTTCAAATGATATCGAACTTTTCTAAAAGGAGTAATTAGGCCACCTCTATGGGGAAGTCTAGCATCAACTAGATAATATTTACCTATATCAAAACAAGTTTAATAATATTATAAGTACAATTATAGGCTACAAAAATATCAAAACTTATTTTTACTTTGAAAATATATTACCATCAGGAATAATTAGCTTATCATCTCTTACAAGTGCATCTTTTACTATTCTTGAATCTGACGCGGTACCTTCCTATCCAGTTAAAATATAAGTGAATTTTAGATCGAAAGTGCACGCAGCCAGGACATTGATAGTGGGGTATCCCTTTTGACCGCGATACCTGGGGGCATTTTTTGTGGATACTTTTACACGAACATGCGTTCCATCTATAGTCCCGACACAATCCTGACATGTACGATGTATTAAATAGTTGATTAAATCTATAAAATAATACATTCTCATACATTTATATACCTGGAAATAAGGATAAAATCGTCTTTTCTCCCGAATTTCTTTTGCAATTGTTTGTCCAGTAGGTTGTTGTAGATAATGATCTTCTAAGTTAATTATCTCTCTCAAAACTCGATGAAAAGACCTACTAGTACTTGATTCCGAGCGACGATAAACCCAAGAAATCATACAATTTCTTAAATCATTTCCCACAATATGCAAAAATCTAGCAACTTGCTCCTCAACGGACATTCGTTTAGTAGGTAGAAGACCTCCATGTTGTACCAAGATATTGCACAATTTCATGAAAGCACTCATATTCATACGAATAATTTTACGTGCTTTTCCGCTTGAGGCGAGGTTGTTCAAAATTTCTTCTCGCACATTTTGTCTATGTAAACACATTTCTCTTGTAGGCAAATTAACTCTTTTATATTGAAATCTACGTTGTGTAATAAAACCACCCAACAAACACATTAAATGAATTGCAGCAAATTGTCTAGTTCGAATCCAACGTCGGACTTCAGTTGCTCTCTCAAAAATTATGTTTTCCATCTTTAGTCATATACACAAGAATATATTCAAAATCTCAATTTTTTTAATTTAAAATTTTAGTATCTAAGAAGTGAAACGAGTCCAAACACAAATAAAACATAAAAAATACATGTTCTAGAAAACAACTGAACATGCAAACAAGTAAAATATATAATGCCACATAAATTTAGTTGCACATCCAATGAGGAAATTGATCAAACAAGTTGAAGGCACATGTTAGTAACACTCAAACACAAGATATCATGTAAGGTAAAAGTTTAGAATCATATTATATACAAATAAACAAGTAAATTGTGAATATTAAAAACATAGACAAGATTTAGAATTACCTTGAAATAGTATAGTAGAAGTGTACCAAAAAGTTGTGATGCAAATTATGAAGAAAAATCATCTACTAATAGCAACAAGAATTAGCGGGAGAAGACAATAGCGGGGAAAATACAATGCGCGGGAGAAGATAATGGGATGTAGATAAAATGGGTAGGGCAGGTATGTTGCTATTATCATTCCGTTATTTCATTTCTCTCTCAATCTTCCCATATTTGGGAAGAAATATTTTGGATAAAAATGATGCCCATTTTCCTCGGCTTTCTTTTCTTTTCTCTATGTCAAAAATCTCGGGAACATCTTGTATAAATATGTATTTCTCTCCCTATCATTTCTTTTCTTTCTCAAAATTGGTTCGGGAACACAGCCGAAGAGATATATAAGGAATTTCAGAAACTGGAATTGGAGATTAAAGTTTGCAGGTCTAATGAAGCAAAAGTGTACAGTATGACTTTCCAGCCGGAGCTGTTAGAGAAAATAAAGAAGTGTCAGGAAGATATAATGGATCAAGATATAAATCGTTTGGTAGGTGAAGAATTGTGCACGCAGAAGGATGATCAAGGTATTCTTAGGTTTTCTTCAAGAATTTGGATTCCACCGGTGACGGAGCTGAAGAATGAAATTTTACAGGAAGCACATAATTCTAGGTATTCAATCCATCCAGGGAGTACCAAAATGTACAGAGATTTAAAGGAGAATTATTGGTGGCCATATATGAAGAGGGAAATTGCGGAATGGGTTAGTAGATGTTATACATGTCAGAGAGTTAAAGCCGAACATCAAAGACCAAGTGAATTGCTACAACCATTGGAGATTGCAGAGTGGAAGTGGGAACATATTGCCATGGATTTCATAGTTGGATTACCAAGGACAAGGGCTAATCATGATGCCATTTGGGTTATAGTGGATAGACTTACTAAATCAGCTCATTTTCTGCCTATAAATGAAAGATTTTCACTCGACAAGTTGATTCATATGTACCTGAAGGAAATTGTAGTTCGTCATGGAGTTCCTGTGTCTATCGTATCTGATCAAGATCCAAGATTTAATTCAAGATTTTGGAAGAGTTTTCAAGAATGTTTGGGAACAAGACTGAATATGAGTACAGCCTACCACCCACAGACGGACGGCCAAAGTGAAAGAATGATCCAGACGATTGAGGACATGTTATGTGTTTGCGCTATTGATTTCAAAGGAAGTTGGGACGAGCATTTACCTCTGGTAGAATTTGCTTATAACAACAGTTATCATGCCAGTATTGGGATGCCACCCTATGAAGCCCTTTATGGACGCAAATGCAGATCTCCAGTGCATTGGGATGAAGTAGGAGAACGCAAGATACTTGGACCTGAACTAATACAACAGACAAAAGAAGTGGTTGAAATTATCCAAAAGAGATTGATAGCCGCACATGACCGTCAAAGGAAATATGCAGACCAGTCAAGGAAAGACATGGAATTCGAAAGAGGAAGCTTGGTATTATTGAAAGTATCACCGTGGAAGGGACTAACGAGGTTTGAAAAGAAAGGAAAGCTGAGCCCAAGATATATCGGACCTTTTGAGATTCTAAAGCGCGTTGGCAAAGTAGCTTATGATTTGGCATTACCTCCGCACATGGAGCACATTCACAATGTTTTTCACATATCAATGCTTAAGAAGTATAATCCAGACTCCAGGCATGTAATAGAATATGAGCCAATAGAGCTTCAGACAGATTTGTCATATGTAGAGAGTCCGATAGAGATTCTAGAGGAAAAAGAGAAGGTATTGAGGAATAAAGTGATAAAGCTAGTAAGAGTGTTATGGAGAAACCCAAAGGTTGAAGAGTCAACCTGGGAATTAGAAAGTGATATGAGAGAAAAGTACCCTCGTTTGTTTTCTTAGGAGATTCTGAGGACAGAATCCTTTTAAAGGGGAAGGATGTAATATCTGGGATATATCGTGTAATTATTTTTGCTAATAAATAATTATTATATGTGTTCAGTATCTATTCTGTGAATTATTTGTTAAGTGTTAAATGTGTTGGGATGTTTAAAAATACTATTAATTGAGTATTTTAATTTTTATATGTCCAAAATAAAATATAGATAATTGTCATATCTTCCTAATTATTTTTATGTTGATTTATGAATTTATAAGAATCATATAAAATTTATAAAATCTTTTCCGGGTATTTAAAATCTATTTTTTAAAAACGGGAACCAATCGATGTCATCCGTTGTTACGTTTTTGGAACCCGAAACTCTTCCGAGAACTCCTTCCTAACCTAATTGTAATATTCCAAGCATATTCCATGTTTCGACTTTTCAATCCGGCGTACGGTTTGTCCGGCGCGTGTTCCGGCGCAACATTTTCGATATAATATTCATTTCGGTAAATCAATAAAACTCGTATTTTCGATAAACGGGAGTTTTTATTAAACTATCCCAATTATCACCTTGTAGTACGTGTAACCAGGCGCTGAGACCAAGACCGCAGTACAAATTGTACTGATTTGGATAATTATCCCGAAAACCGATACCGTTTGGATCAGTTTTTACAAATAAACGTACCGTTTTATATCCGGAATGATCCAACGGGATACTAATTTTCCGTAATTATAAATAGCCTTTACCGTATTTTATTTCGTATGAAAAATCATTTGCAGTCAGTAATTATATAAATTTCCAGAGAAAATTAATATATTCATAAACCTTTCTGAGAATCAAACCAACAATCGGAGGTGTTACCGGAGTCCGTTTGAAAAGCACGAGTACTCAAAACGAAGGTCTTGAGGTGTTCTATCAGATTATGTGTTCCAAATCACTGTAGAAATCAAGGTTTATTTTCTGATAAATTATTTATTTTCGAATTAATTTTATTAAAAATATGAATTTTTGTTCGGATGATTGTTTGTATGATTTGATGCTTGCATATTGTAGAGCTTGTTTTCCTGATGATTTTCATATGTCATACGTCTGATTTGGAGTTCAATAACATGCTCAAAAGTAGGTTTAATTCTCGAATTTTAAAATTAGGGTTTATAACCCGTATGAATGTTTTCAATTGAAATTTGGGGCTTTTTGATTTAGGGGTTATTAGCTGTTGATTTATAGTGGATTATGTTCCTTATAAAATTTACAATCGATTGGTATATAGCTCGATAACAGAGGATTAGGTAATCGAAGGGAGTTGTGTTTTGAAGATTTTCGATGTTCGCCGGAAATCGGCAATGTTCTTGGCCATTTTCCGGCCAGAACAGGGATGATTGATGTGTTTTGATTGTATGAATAAGTTCCTGGTGATGTGTAGATCGTATCTGGAGGTGTTGGTGGGGTGAGGACGCTGGGATCGTCTTCTCCGGCGAGACAGAATTTTTCCGGCGACCCCCTGTAAAATTACAGTTTAGTACCTTATCTTTTGGGGAAGAAACAGTTAGGTCCCTGAGGTTTCCAGAGCCTACAAATTGTGGATTCCTGTTTTAAAAATATTCAAAAATCATATTTCCTATTTATTTTTATTATAAAAATTCGATTTTAATTTCTGAAAATTCAAAAATTATTATTTTAATTCCAAAAATTATTTTTAATTCAAAAATAGATCTGAATTAATTAGTTAATTAATTTCAGTTAATTTTTAATTGATTAATTAGTCAATTAATTCGAAAATTAATAGATTAATTGATTTAATTAATTATTTATTGATTTTAATTAATTAATTAATTAGATTTAATTATTTAAAAATGATTTAAAAATTCCGAAAAATAGTTTCGAGCTTTAAAATATTATTTTAGATTGTTTTCAAGGCTCGATAATTATTATAAAATTGTTTTGAAGCCAGAATTGGCCAACCGAACCCTGTTTACTACTTCGAAATTGATTCAACGATCTGTTTTAATTCCGAAAAATGTTTTAAAAATCATTTTAAATATCCGAAAGCCTATTTATGACCCGAGACTTCTTCATAAATGATATATCATTGATTATGTGACGTGTTATGTGTTATATGTGACTTGTTGGTTAACTGTCGGTCTGTATATTCAATGTTTACTTGTTTATTGCGTAACTTTCAATCCGTTCATTGGATTTGGATAAAACGAAGGGTAGATAGAAGTATGTGTCGAATAGAATCGTGTGAGTTGAATATTGATAGATGCTTATGATATGTGAGCAGAAGAGGCAAGGCGTAGGAAAGGGAAACAGGTAGTTGAGGAGTAAGACAGTCGTGGCTGAAAGCGAGTGCAGTATAATAAGCTAGTACCAGGCAAGTGTTCTGAACTTTCTCGAGATATTATAGTGATTGATAGTCCTGTTTTATATTGCTAGTGCTTTGAAGCACTGAACCCTAAACCCTGATTCCAGTTATTGATCTTGAGCTGTAAACCTGATTCTTTCTAAACTATTGATTGTTGTATACCCAAATACGATCCTCAAATATACGATACTACTCCATAAATACATACGAACTAATTATCAAACACTGAACCAAGACTGCTTACACACTCAAACCATTGTATCTTATGCTTTGAAAGGCCAAATCCTTGAAACCCTGAAACACTGATTCTTTTGTTATCCAATTCTTTCACTACCTAGCAGCCAAGCTTTGGAAATGCCATATTGATCTTTATGTAGATTGAAATCATTTTCATTATTGAACGTCCAATGTTGTTAATGATCCTTTCTATTGTTTATTATTGCTTATTCTGTTATTATGGTAGAATTGGGTTGTTTTATAAAATTGTGGACCAGATTCGTGGTCAGACCATATAATGGTCAAGTTAGGCCAATGTGTGCCTAGGATCCAGTAGTTAGAGCAGTGCTGTGTGCTTTGCTCGGGGTTAGTGCGTGACTGATCAGCAGCCTAACCTTGGTTTTTAAAATGAAAATATAATATCCAATTCTAAATCATAATCTATTGTTCACTTGTTATCATAACCATATTTACCTGATGATCATTATTCTCAGTTTTGTCATTGTGACTTGCTGAGCTAGTTTGCTCATTTGTGCGATGTTGTTTATGTTTTTTTCCAGTTAAGAAGGAACAGGTTGGTAGCGAGGATCCCCAGTCCAGCGCGAGAGCTAGGGGTTCAGGTTGATCGAGCTAAGCTAGTAGGCTTCTTTTGGGATACTTTTGAGTTTGTAAAAGTTTATAATAATGGATCGAGCTAAGCTAGTAGGCTTCTTTTGGGATACTTTTGAGTTTGTAAAAGTTTATAATAATGTTTAATACTCAGTGTTGAGTTGGAATAGTTGGGATTTGAACAGCTTGTAATATAAGTGTGTGTTTGGCTTGTGTGCATACTTTAACCTGTTGGGGTCCGTGGTAGTTGGTAAGTAGGGTCACTGCATATCATTATTATTATCTTTATCATTATTATAAGCAGGTTATAAATAAGGTGTGTGTGTGTGGACCCCAAACTTCTGACCCGGGTTTGGAGGGCGCCACAGTGAGATTATTATGAGGCATTTACGTACTAATGAATCAAGAGCATATCTCCTTACCAAGGCCTCGTCTATTGTCATGTTCGAGAAGATGATGCTAGTTTAATCTAAAATTAAAAACAAAATGTTTATATACATGTACACCTAGTGGTCACTACAAGAAAAATGGCTAAATACAACTGGTCCAAAACCAGTCACATTTAATTAAATTCGACGGATGGCAGTTGTATTTAATTAAATGTGACCGGTTGTACATATGGGAGTGATATTTAGTAAGTCGGTGGAAGTTAGCATAAATTCGACCGGCTAATTTTAATCGGTTGTATTTTAAATTCGACCAGAAACGGTCAAATTTGAAATTTCACTTCAAATTTGAAAACCCCCCACAATAATTGAAATTTGTGAAAATATTTGAAAGGCCTGCCCAAAATATAAATTCAACCGTATTTGATCGAAAATATATTTATAAATTTGACTGCATTCGATCGATATAATAAACGTCGGATTTTAGAAAAAATTTCGCTAGAAACCGGAAAATTTCCAGATTCCGGTGAGCTTCCTAGATTCCGGTCAGCTTCTGATTTCCAGCAAACTCCGCCAAACCATAACAAGTTAAAAATGAGCATATTCCAACTCGTTTTTCCTCCCCAAATAATTGTATACTACTAACCATCACAATATCAAATCATCGACAAATTTTTAATTCCGACTAAATCAAACTAAAATTAACACAAACTGGCCATGTCTCAACCAAATTAAATGTTTAATATCACAAATTAAAGCATAAATCATGTATAATATACTACCATTAAAATCACAAACAAAAAATCATAACCCAGACAGGAAAATGAAATCTAAAAATAGGCTCGAGATAGGATCTCCGACTGAACAAGCTTGATTGAAATATTTTCATTAAACCTCAGTCGTGCTTGTAGTGAGTCGTGGCGATGATGGAATTTTTCCGGCGAAAAATTGAACTGATTCTTGTGGTGCTACCTCCATGATTCTCATTCTCGTCTCTCCTTTTCTCTTTCTAATTCATCACTTTATCGAGTAATAAAATTGAAATAATCGAAGGATCAAATCGAACCATGTGGTGAAGAGCTTGAGGCACTGAGCAATTATACATGCGAGAAATGCGGAGAGAAGATGGATGTTATTGGGAGGAGAGAAGCCGGAGATGATGAAGATGAAGAAGAGGTTAAGGTGCTAGACGACGTTGCATCGGCGATGACCATCACCTCGTTCATTGGGGCTTTTGATATATTTTTAGTAAAAAAATGGTTTGAGAGGAAGGGGAGGGAGTTATCCAGGATCGAGTGCAAAGGGGCGGAGAACAATGCAGAGAATTATTAGGGTTAGGTGATTGGTTTATAGGGTGACTTAACTTGGGCTTTGTAATTGGGCTTTGTAATTGGGCTTTCTAAGCTTGGTTTTGTTAGTCAAATACGTACCCAAATCATCATTATTTACAACCAATTCTAACATGTAATCTTATTAATTGATTGTAATTTTTTTACTAAAAATATTTATTGATATTTTAAGAAATAATTTTAACATGTAATCTTATTAATTTTGTGGGATATTTCTCTAAATATACTAATTATCTATTTTTAAAGAATTATAAATCGTAAAACATATTTTTACAAAATATTAATACTTTACATTCCAATACTAATAAAATATAAATTAATCTACTAATAAACTAATTTGTGACTATGTTTAACTATATTTTATATGTTAAAATAATCAAGGTCTAATGATTAAAATTCTTGAATTTTTGTATATAATATTTGGCTTAAACCATTTTAATATTTGTACGGTTGAATAGTTAAATATTTTTTCCAAATATGAGGAGCATTTAGGGTTAGGATCTGAACCCCTAAATTTGATTTTGTTAAATGATAAAGGTGTACTAATTAAGAATTCATGAAATTTTTCATATAACCATTTGTTTTCATGCTATCCCCTATAATCATTTTAAAATATTATTAAAATTGATTTTATTTGTTAGGTCACACACACTGTAGAAGGGGGTTGAATACAATATTTAGCACAATCAAATCGAATATAAGAACTTAAGTAACAGAAAATGGATTTTATTCAACACAATAAACTCTGTTACAATATGGAACTGTCCTCTCTCCGTAATGAACAAATTATCACGAGAGCTGCTAGAGTTACAAAGAATAATAACTTCGATAATCGTAACACTTATAGTGTAAACTCTATGCCTATGTTTATATACTACACAGTTACAAGATAATCTTCTAATTGATATGGAATGTAATTCTGCTTCCTAAAATATATCATCTAGTTATTTTTTCTTCCAAGTATTCTATTCTTCATAGAATTCCTTCTTCATGCACAATTCATTCTGTCTTAGTCTCGATCTTCTTTCCTTTCAATCAGCCGCCTACCTTATCTGAAAGTCATCTTAAGTCCTGATATTATCTCCTGATAAATATCTTCTGAACCTTAAGTTCTGATAACTTAAGTTCTGATATCTTAAGTTCTGTCTTCAGTATAAGTGTTAATTTTTAGTTAAGTACTAATTTGTCCTGTTAGGTAAGATCTGAAAACTAAACACAAATCATATTACATATGACATTATCAAATATATCTAACAATCTCCCCCAACTTGTAAATTAGCATAATATACAAGTTCAACAGATATTTTCTAATGTCAAAAACATTAAGTACAAATGCATGAGAATTTGACTAGATAACTACAACTTACAGTCCTTTCAGCTTTACCATCTTTAAATTTTGATAACCGCTTCAGTCTGTATAAACTTCAGAATTTAAGTAGTTGTAGATCTTTGACTTGGCTTCAACTTTCAATTTTTTCTGATCTCTTTGATATCAGGAGTTTTCCTGAGATAGTTTTTCAACAAACATCTCTCTGCATATTCAAGTTCATTGACCATCCTCCTTTTAGCATTTATTAATTCAGCTGTATCTTCTCCAGTTTGAAAAATAGCTGCTCTGAGATCATTTATCTTAGCTTTTCTTATCTCCTGATCTAGTCTAATCAGATATGCCTTGTCAGACTCTAGATTGAATTCCACAGCCTTATAACCTAGAAAAGTAGTTATAATCCTAGCAGAGTTAGGATTCATATCGACAATATCACCCTTGTGATCTCTGTACTTGGGACAGTATGTGCTGTCAGACTTTACAGAATAAAGCTTCTCTTGTCTTTGAATTTGAGACTTTAAATATCCTGCAGCACTATCTATTAATCTGTCTTTCACTTGAAGTAGAAATAGAACATGTTTCAGTTCTTCAAAATACTTCAGTGGTATAGCATTTTCCTTAATCTGGTATACCCTTCCATCTGTCATAAAATATATCAAGATATGTTCTTTCAAGAAGGTATGGTAAACCATTTGTACAGATTCAAGTCGATTCAATCTTTCAGGAGTTGCTCCAACACCTGGTTCACTTAAGGAAGTTGTATCATTGGTAGTGTTATGTACTCTTCTTTCATCAGAACTACCCAACCCAGATTATCTCTTGCTTCCTTTCCTGTAACAACTCTTGCTTCAAAACCACTTGTTGCAGTCTTCAAAGATTGAGTCTGTTTAGCTTTGGTGAATCCTGGTAGGAGTATCTTTGAAAGTTTAACATGAGCAATGTCAGAGGTTTCCTTTTCCTTATCTTCTGATATCAAGCCAACTTGAGCTATGTCAGAGGTTGCTTGATTCACTGTCATATCAGAACTTACTAAATCTTGACTCTGAACAATATCAGCCATGTCAGAGGTTGTTTGAAAAATCTGCTTATACATCAGAGTAAGATTAGCATCTGATTCATCATTAATTATTTCTTCATCCATGACTGGCATATAAACCTTTACAGGTTCATCAACCTTTTCTTTGCCCTTGGACCTTGGATCAATTTCCATTTATGATTTGGCCTTAGTTGCCTCAGAACTTGTCCTTTCCTTTATCACAATACCCTTAGGCTTTGGAAATTTCTTTTCAACAACAGAAGCTTCAGATTTTGTCTTGACACCTTCTGCTTTGAGTCTAGCTTCTTCTCCCTTTAGACTCTCAAAGTCCATTCCTGGATTTTCTTTAAGAAATAACTGCTTTGAAAATTCTTCATCAAGTTCTAGATATCCACCAGAACTTATCCTTTTACCAGTATCAGAACTTATTCTTCTCCCAGTATCAGAACTTGTTCCTTGACTTGTAATTCTAACTTTACTTGACGAAAGTCCTTTGCCTTGACCTTGACCTCTACCCGTATTAGAGTTTCCCTGGTCATCATTTCCATCATCCTTTCCTTTCAGTGTCTGAATAGATTTGTATTTGGACTTAATCACTTTCTCCCCCTTTTTAGCATCAGCAGGTAATAGAAGAGAGACAAGCAATTGCACTGAGGATTGGATCTCATTGAGTTGAATTTGGTGATAATCCTGATTCTTCAGAATTTCTTCAATTTGAGCTTGTTGCTTCTCCTGAGTTTTCTCAATGTAGGCAATTCTGTCAAAGGCTGGCTTAAAAAATATGTTCTTTTCAAGTTTCACATTCATATCTTGATGGATTAGAGCTTCCTGAATTTTGTTCACCTTGTCATGAGTTATTTAGTGTTGAACTTGAAGGTGCTTTGTACTAAATGCAGTAACTCTCAACTGTGCCTTGAAATCATCATTTATCAGCATTTCATCAGCTTTTGCAAGATGCTTAGCAAGAATCTTTTCAGAAGGAACAAAACTAACTGAGTTCCATTCTTTAGTCCACTCATTTCCTCTAGGAGTTTCACTCCAAGGAACTGGTGCTTCCCCTGTAACAAACTTCTTGACTAAATCAGCTTTATGAACAGTTTGTTGAGGTGCATGTCCTGAGGGACCAGCTGCAACAGCATCTAAATTACAAGCAGCTTCACCAGTAGTTTCTTCATTAGTAGCATCAGAACTTGTAGATCCCGCAGTATCAGCATCCTCTGATAAATAGCAGTATGTGAGGCTATAGAGGCTTCAATATTTTGCCTCTAAATTCTGATCTGCAGCCAGGTTCTGATCAACATTCAAAAGTGATGTTGTTGGTGGAGTGAGTTGAATTGGTGGAGCTTCCAAGTACAAAACCTCAGGCATAATCAGGTTATGAATATCAATTTTAGCACTTGTACCTGGTTCTTCAGTATGTACTGGATCAAGTATAGGTGACATAGAAGGTGTAGGTATTTTAGCTTGAGCAGTTTCATGGTGTGCAGAAGGAAGTAATTCAATAACAACTGGTTCTGTTGAGATCAGAGATTCCTGATCCCCTTCCTTAACTGCTTCTACTACATCTTCTGAATCTGACTCAACTATGTCCCTATGAGCTCTCTGTTTCTTTAATTTCCTCAAAGGTGGAGACACTGTAGGAGCTTTATCATCATAATTTAATTTTCTAAGCCTTTTGAGGGGCCTAGAACTCCCAGTTACAGATCTTTCTGAGAAGAAACCTTCTCAGCTTCCACAATAACAGGTTCTGATATTGGAACATGTTCCTCAACATCTGATTCATCTCGCAGAATAAATCTCCTTCTCTTCTGTTGAGTCTGAGGTACTTTCTTAGTCCTCTTGGGTTTGGAAGATGAAGGCTGCTCTATAGGATCAGAAGGTTGAGGTGTTTGTGTAGAGGTGGTAGGTGCTGATGGATGAGGTTCTGATGGTTGGACATTAGGATATACTTCAGTATATTTAACCGGATCATAGGTTATTAAGGTTTGTTTGACAGATAAAGGAACTATGAGGGGTCTTAACACAGCCTTCTTATTATCAGTAGATAATAAGTGATTAAAAGCTCTTTTAGCTAGTCTGAATGGTGAAATTAATTCACTAGCAGATTGGGGCTTATCATCACAACAAAAACTATATATAAGCTGACAGAATCTAGAAAAATAAACAGTATTTCTATCTTCTGTCATTCTATCCCCAATAAAACCTAAGACAATATAATCAAAATCAGTTTAATTAATGAGAGCATACCCGATTTGTTGGCTGAATATGAGGGTTGCATTAAAATTAGAGCATTTGTTTGCAAAAGCCTTGGTTATGCAGTCAAAGAAGAAATTCCATTCCCTCCTTATGAAAGATCTCTTCAACTGACCCAGCTTTGCCAATATCCTCTCATACCCCAGACTAGCCATCATATTTTGAAGAACTGGCTCTTCAACAGTAGAATAAACACAGTTCTCAGGCAGCTGCAGTGCTTGGCGAACTGTAACCAATGTCACAACATGCTCATCCTCCCCAGATGAAAAAATAATACTTGGGGACCCTTGAGCACCACCATCATCATATACTCCGCTTCTCCAGAACTCCAGCACTTGAGTACCAGAGACTACATCAGGTGCGGTCAGAGCGTACCCAATATCAGAACTAGCAAGAAAGTCCTGAATGAAATGAAGTTCTGATGGGGCTTCTGACTTGCTAAGAATAGCGGAGAAGTTATTAGGAACAAACTTAGCTCCATCAAAAATTACATCTTTTGGTGCCATCTTTGTAAGAAATAAGTGAATAAGAGAATGTTTGCAAAGTGTTTGTAAAAAGTCCTGAGAGAAAAATGACTTCAGAAAATAAAAGAGAGAGAGAGAGAGAAAGAAAAAGAGATTTAGAATAAAAAATAAGTAAAAGATTAGAAAATCTTTTATCTCTCATATATATACTCTCTCCACTCAACAGTCATATTTTTGAAGCATGGGATACACTTTACTCCTGGCACCATTTGAACAGTCAGTAAATGGTTAGAATGAGAGTTAATGGGCACGTAAAATAAACAATAATTACCGTGCACATGCAGTTTTTCAGGACATACACATTAACCACTAACCCACAATCATTATGACTGTTTTATCTCACATTAACCAATATTCTGTAAAAATATTATCATTCAAGTAATGACCAAAAATAAACCAAGTAAATAAATACTGTCACGTCAACATAAAAACTTGATTATTATCAGGATTTAAAAGTCATCAGAATATGGCTCCTTAACTCGAAAAGTGAATGTGTATTCCTGTAATTCTTCACACAAATACTGATATGGTTTCATCAGAACTTAATCATCAAAACTTCCATCAGAACTTGTCCTCAGAATTTATGCAATCTGACACATAAACTGTTCATCTAAAATAACATTGATCACCACAGTAATTTTTTATTACTCATATGGAGTGTATGTGTGTGCATTAAGCTAAATATTAGACAAAGAGTAAAGTCTGATTCACTTCAGTACATCTTAGAAATAAGGCATAACTAAGAACTTTACTTAAAATCTGTCATTATTCTGAAGTCTACTTTAGAATGAGTTCATGCATGAGTCCACCTCAACTATTTTGTGCTCATTTTGTGCATCTTTTGAAATTCTATTTTATAGTGGCTTCTCAGTGTAAGTGAGTCACGACTGCTTATTAGAATTTATGCTGTTATCAGAGTATTTCTCCAGTAATCATAGAGTGTGAAAAGTCACCAAGAAAATTTTATTTTGCTTTTCTAATGCATATTACTTAATACCAGCAATGCACTTGGGTCTTCCCTTCCACATTTTTACTCTAGATCTCAAAGGAGTACCTGATTTTTATTTCTTTTCTTTTTCTTTTGATAAGTGAGGCTTATCAGCACTTAGTACATTCACCAGATTTACTAACATCAGAACTTAATAAATAAGAAGCATTATTCTAGTTTTTGACTTAGTAATAAGATACACAAAGTAAACTTAACTAAGCTCAATATCAGAATTTGCTTGTGTTAAAACATTTCCACATAAATAATTACTTCAAACATGGGATCTTTAGTATATTAAAGATTACTAAGTCAGCATCTAGCACAGTTATCCTCATTGGATTGAATAGTCACAGAAATATTCATATCACTATCAGAGTTTAGAAATTCACATCACACAACAATCAGCACTTAAGTAATTTTCAATTTAAGCACAGAATACACAAAGATAGTAATATCTGTAAATACTGATCATAAAGTCTGATGTATCAGAACATAAACTAAGCAGATTTAGAGAAAGAACCTGAAACCATTCCAAGTTCATTTACCAATCTTGTAAAAGTAGCTTCACACAGTGGTTTTGTGAAGATATCTGCTAGTTATTGATCTGTGGGAACAAAATGCAATTCCACTGTACCTTCATCCACATGTTCCCTTGTGAAGTGGTACCTAATGCTGATGTGCTTGGTCATTGAGTGCTAAACTGGATTACCTGTCATAGCAATAGCACTTTGATTATCACAGTAAATAGGGATTTTAGAAAATTCTAACCCATAATCCAGTAACTAATTCTTCATCCAAAGAATCTGTGCACAACAGCTTCCTGCAACAATGTATTCTGCTTCTTCAGTTGATGTGGAAATTGACTTCTGTTTCTTGCTAAACCAAGAAACCAATATGCCTCCAAGAAATTGGCAGCTTCCACTTGTGTTTTTCCTGTCAATTTTGCATCCTGCAAAATCTGCATCTGAGTAACCTATTAGCTTAAAGGCTGATTCTCTAGGATACCACAATCCCAGATCAGCTATACCCTTTAGGAACTTGAAAATTCTGTTCACAGCTGTTAAGTGAGGTTCTCTTGGATCTGCTTGAAATCTTGCACAAAGACAGGTAGCATACATGATATCAGGTTTACTTGCAGTTAGACAGAGTAGAGAGCCAATCATACCTCTGTAATCAGTAATATCTACTGATTTACCAGTATCCTTATCCAACTTAGTTGCAGTGGCCATAGGAGTGGATGCACTTGAACAATCCTGCATTCCAAATTTCTTCAACAAATTTCTGGTGTACTTAATTTGACAAATAAAAGTTCCTTCTTCATTCTGCTTGACTTGAAGGCCCAGAAAATAGTTAAGTTCTCCCATCATACTCATTTGATATCTTGACTGCATCAGTTTGTCAAACTTCTTACAAAGTCTGTCATTTGTAGAACCAAAAATGATATTATCAACATATATTTGCACCAAAAGTAAGTCCTTTCCATGGTTTAGGTAGAACAGTGTTTTGTCAATAGTTCCTCTGTTAAATCCACTTTACAGAAGAAACTGAGCTAATATCTCATACCATGCTCTTGGAGCTTGCTTAAGGCCATAAAGTGCTTTATCAAGCCTGTAGACATGATTGGGAAATTTGGGATCTACAAAGCCTGGATGTTGTTCAACATATACTTCCTCTCCCAATTATCCATTAAGAAAAGCACTTTTTACATCCATTTGAAAGACTTTAAGCTTCTTGTGAGCAGTATAAGCCACAAATATTCTTATGGCTTCCAATCTAGCAACTGGTGCAAATGTTTCATCATAATCAATTCCCTCATGTTGAGAGTATCCTTTTGCAACCAGCCTTGCTTTGTTCCTTGTAATTATGCCATCACTATCAGTTTTGTTTCTGAACACCCATTTTGTACCAACAACTGATCTGTTCCTTGGTCTTGGCACTAGGATCCAGAATTTATTTCTTTCAAATTCATTTAACTCTTCTTGCATTGCTTGCACCCAATCAGCATCTTGAAGAGCTTCTTCCACTTTCTTTGGTTTAGTCTGAGAAAGAAAAGAATGATAAAGACATTCATTTGAGGTAGCTGTTCTAGTTCTGACACCTGCATCAGGATTTCCAATAATTAAGTCCAGTGTATGTGTTTTAGTCCACTTCCTTGCAGATGGAAGGTTTTCTCTAGAACTGGATGCTCCCCCATGATCCATGCTGTCTCCATCAACATTTTCTGATGCTCCCCCTGAAATTATGCTCTCTGAGTTGAATCCTTCATTATTTGAGTGTCCAGAAAGATCAGAACATGAGTTTCCAGAATTATCAGAACTTGGCCCATCAGAACTTGAAGAGCCTGTTGTAGGTTTTGATGCATCTTCAGATGTGGTTGGATCTTCAGTATGCTCCCCCTGCACAGGTGCATTTTCCTTATGTGTAGTCACCACAGTTTCAATAACATCAGAGTTTAATCCATCAGAGTTTGCAGTATCAGGATTTACAGAATCAGAATTTAAAACTTCATTCTCGAATCTCAGCTGATCATGATCATTAAAATCTTCAAGTCTAGTAATCTTCTTATCATCAAAAGAGACATTGATAGATTCCATGACAATCCTTGTTCTTAAATTGTAGACTCTGAAGGCTTTTGTAGAAAGTGGATATCCAACAAAAATTCCTTCATCAGCTTTTAGATCAAATTTGGATAGCTGTTCGGGTTGATTCTTAAGAATAAAATACTTGCATCCAAATACATGAAAATATTTCAGATTTAGCTTCTTTTTCTTCACCATCTCATATGGTGTTTTTCCATACTTGTTAATGAGTGTTGCATTCTAAGTAAAACAAGCAGTCTGCACAGCTTCAACCCAAAAGTAGGTTGGCAACTTTGCTTCATCAAGCATAGTTTGTGCAGCTTCAATAAGAGTTCTATTCTTTCTTTCAACAACTCCATTTTGTTGTGGAGTTCCAGGAGCAGAAAATTCCTGCTTTATTCCATGGTCTTTGCAGAACTCTTCTATGATCAAATTCTTGAACTCAGTGCCATTATCACTTCTTATGATCTTCACAGAATCTTTGACCAATTTATCCAGTTGCTTGACATGATCAATCAAGATAGATGCAGTTTCACTTTTTGTGTGCAAGAAATACACCCATATGTATCTGGTGAACTCATCCACTATGACCATAACATATTTCTTCTTTGAAATAGACATGACATTAACTGGACCAAATAGATCAACATGTAGTAGGTGATAAGGCTCAAGAATTGATGATTCAGTCTTGCTCTTGAATGAAGATTTTCTTTGTTTTGCCTTCTGACATACATCACAAAGGCCATCAGGAGCAAATACTGATTTTGGCAATCCTCTCAAAAGATCTTTCTTGACTAGTTCATTTATATTGTTGAAATTTAAATGAGAGAGTTTCTTGTGCCAATCCCAGCTTTCTTCAATTGATGCTCTACTCAACAGACAGATTGCAGAACCATCAGTACTTGTTGAAAGCTTGGCTTCATAAATGTTACCATGCATGTATCCTTTCAGAATAACTTTGCATATAGATTTGCTTACAACTTCACAGTGTTCTTCAAAGAAATCCACATGATAACCACTGTGACAGATTTGACTCACACTCAGCCAAATTATGTTTAAGTCCTGAGACCAGAGCTACTTTTTCAATGATGACATTCCCAAGATTGATATTTCCATATCCCAGAGTTTTTCCAATGTTTCCATCTCCATAAGAAACACCTGGGCCAGCTTTCTCCACAAAGTCTGATAGCAGGGCTTTATTTGCAGTCATATGTCCTGAACATCCACTGTCCAGAACTAGGATGTTCTTCTTGTTGCCCTGCAATCACAAAGACCACTAATGATTAGTTTTAAGGACCCAGACTTGCTTGGATGCTTTGGCCTTTTTAAGTTTGTTAACATTTGCAGCGGATTTAGCATCAGAGTTTATGTTAACAGTTTTCTTATCAGAATTTGCAATATCAGACTTTGCATCAGAATTTATACTAGAAGGAATAATGCTAACTTTCTTTACATAAGGTTTTATTTGATAATAATCATAGTACAAACTATGATATTCCTTACAAGTATAAATGGAATGCCATAAACTACCACAATAAAAACAAGGATTTTTTTGGCTTATATCTAACAGACTGACTCTTAACTCTTGATTTTGAAGGTAAGGAGTTTATATTCTTATTCTTCCTGCAGAAAGAAGCCAGATGGTTAGAATTTCCACAGTTATGACATGTTTTTCTAGGCTTATAATTGTTACTTTTGTTCACACCTTCCTTTCCATTTCTATTTTTCCTAGGTGACTTTACCTTATTTACATTCTTAACATCTTTCAGCTTATGCTTAAGCTGCTTCTTTGTCATTAAGCCTATGTTAACTTTAGTTGGCTTATCCTGTTTAGGTTTGTCAGAAGTTACTTTCTCCTTAACTTCTGATTTATCAATATCATACTTTGCAGTTATAAACTTAACAGGATTTACCTTTGGTTTTTGTTTAACAACTATAGGCTCAGTTTCTAAAGTTCCCTTACTGTTCTTACCATCTCCAAAACCTAAGCCCTCTTTCCAGTTTCCACTACTAAGAATATCCTGAGTTGCTTTACCAGAGTTAGTCCAAGTCCTGATAATCTATCTTTCCTTTTCTAACTCAGTTTTTAGGGATTCATTCATTTTTAACACTTCATCCCTAACATAAAAGGCATCATCTCTATCTTTCTGAGTTTGATGGAACATGACTAACTCTTTTTCTTAATAATCATTCCTCTTTTTATAAGCAAGATTTTCAGAAGTTAATCTTTCACATGTTAAAGTTTGATCTTTATAACTAATGAACACGGTTTTAAGATATCTTCTTAACTCAGTAATATCATTAGTATGAAAGGCATAAGTAGTTTGTGGTACCTTTAAGTCAGCAGTATCAGAACTGCTTTTAGCATTTGCCATCAAGGCATAGTTTTCCTCATTCTCAGAATCTGAAGCATCTGACCAGCTTTTCTTCTTTGTAACAAGAGCCTTGCCTTTGTCACTTTTCCCTTTTCTGCAATCTGGAGATATATGGTCTTTCTCACCACAGTTGTAGCATTTTTCATTTGAGTAATCTCCTCTGTCAGACTTTCCTCCTTTGCCTTCAGATTTTCTGAAACCTTTCTTTTTAGAACTTGCACCTTTCCTGGAAAACTTCTTTCCTCTTCTAAATTTCTTGTATGCAATCTTTGTGATTCCTTTCACCATAAGAGCACACAGCTTCATCATCTCCTCATCATGGTCCATCTCAGGTATACTTTCAGTTTCTGAGTCATCATCACTATCAGAACTTGATGACTCAGTATCAGAATTTGTGATGAGAGCTTTTTCCTTGCCTTTTCTTGAGGCAGCTACTTTGGGACTTTCCTCCTCAACCACAGAGGCAACTGTTCTTGACTTTCTTCCATTCCTCTTGCTTCTTTGTTCCATCTCAAGTTCATGAGTCTTGAGCATCCCATAAATTTCATCAATAGTTGTTTCATCAAGGTTATAGTTGTCTCTTATTATTGTGGCTTTCAAATCCCATCTTTCAGGAAGAGCTAACAGGAACATAAGATTTGAATCTTCAATATCATACTCTTTGTCAACTAGTGACAAATCATTCAAGAGTTTGACAAATCTGTCATATAAATCAGTTAATGACTCATCAGGCTTTGAGTCAAAGTGCTCATACTCTTGAGTGAGTATTGTCTTCATGTTCTTCTTGATTGAATCAATTCCCTGACACCTTGTTTCCAAAGCATCCCATATCTCTTTTGCAGTCTTCCAGTTAATTACCCTGTTTGACATGACATTATCAATGGCACTATGCAGCAAATGTCTTACCTTCGCATCCTTTACAATCGATGAGATATCTTCAGCAGTGTAATCACTTTTCTCCTTTGGTACAGACTTTGCTGGCTGTCCTGCAACTTCCACAGAGAGTTTTGTTGGCATATGTGGTCCTTCATAAATCCTGTCGAGATATTCTAGATTTAAAGCTTCTAGAAACATAGCCATCTTCACTTTCCATATGGAATACTTAGAAGGTTTCAACATGGGAACTCTTATAGTCTCAAATCGACTATGAGTTACAGTTTTTGGAGGTTCTTCAGTTTTGGTGGGCTTGGTTGGAGTTTCTTCTTCAGACATGATTGATTTTGGATCTTAAACTGTTTGTGTGTTAACAGAAGGCTCTGATACCACTTGTTAGGTCACACACACTGTAGAAGGGGGTTGAATACAGTGTTTAGCATAATCAAATCGAATATAAGAACTTAAGTAACAGAAAACAAACTTTATTCAACACAATAAACTCTGTTACAATATGGAACTGTCCTCTCTCAGTGATGAATAAATTATCACGAGAGCTGCTAGAGTTACAAAGAATAATAACTTCGATAATCGTAACACTTATAGTATAAACTCCATGTCTGTCTTTATATACTACACAGTTACAAGATAATCTTCTAATTGCTATGGAATATAATTCTGCTTCCTAAAATATATAAAATAGTTATATTTTCTTCCAAGTATTCTATTCTTCATATAATTCCTTCTTCATGCACAATTCTTTCTGTCTTAGTCTCGATCTTCTTTCCTTTCAATCAGCCGCCTGCCTTATCTGAAAGTCATCTTAAGTCCTGATATTATCTCCTGATAAATATCTTCTGAACCTTAAGTTCTGATAACTTAAGTTCTGATATCTTAAGTTCTGTCTTCAGTATAAGTGCTGATTTCCAGTTAAGTATTGATTTGTCCTGTTAGGTAAGATCTGAAAACTAAACACAAATTATATTACACATAACATTATCAAATATATCTAACATTATTCAAGGCTACAATTAACTCTACAAGAAAAGCGCAGATAACTAAGCAATAATTTTGCTACATAAATTATTATGAATGATTCAACCATACTAATGTCAAGACCTGTATATATTAGTGCTATGACAAAATTTTCAGAATAAAATAAATTCATTTGGTTTGCTATTTTAACAGTCAACCAGTGATTTGACTAGTACTTCTTACTAGTGTATTGTCCCATATCAATGTTTTTGTAATGCCCTTCAAATCTGGGTCAGAAGTTTGGGGACCACAACACACACACACACACCATATATAAATCTGTATATAAAGTTTTATATGCATTGACCCTTATTTTCACAACCACGGATTGCAACAGGTTAAAGTATGAAAACAAGCCACAACCTTAACTTTTATTACATCGTACCAAATCCCAACTAGTTCAACTTACAATTAATAATGATATCATACTTACAATCTTACATAACTCATTTACAATATAAAGCTCCTGCTAGCTCGATCCAACTTAACCGGAAATCTCAGCTCGCACACTGGACAGGGAATACTCGTTACCAACAATTTCCTTTTTAACTATTGAAAACATAAAAGATTTGCAAGAGTGAGCTAACTAGCTCAGCAAGTAATAGTAGCAACAATTGAGGTTAAACAATAACCAATTAAAATGATTCAGAAGAATCAAGTTTCTGAGTAAGCAATGATTAAAATTGGATATTCACTTTTCATTTTAAAAATCAAGGTTAGGCTGCTGATCAGTCACGCGCTAACCCCGAGCAAGGCTCCCAGCTTTGCTCTATATACTGGATCCAAGGCACGCATTGGCCTATTATGACCATGAATCTGGCCCGACCACGAATCTGGTCCATATTTATAAAACTATCATATTCTAAAACAATTCAATATGATAACCAATGTAAATCAATAAGCTGAATTATAAACAACATTTATCTGGAAGCATAGGGTGATTCATAACACCATGAAGGCATAACATGGAATTCAAAAAGATTGGCTTTCAATCAAGGAAAGAATCAGAAAGTAGAAGACCAAGGGTTCAAGGGTTCCAACAATTGGTCTTCTGTTAAACAAGGAATAAGGGTTGGTATGTTAAAAAATTCAATATCGGAATTAGTATGTGGTAGATATGTATTTTTGGAGTAGTATCATATGTGTATGGCTCGTATATGGGAATTCAACAATCAATGGTTTATGAAGAATAAGGCTTTTGGCTCAAGATCAATAAGAATCAAGGTTCAAGGTTAAATAGTTTAAAGCGCTTGCAATATAAAACATGAGTAATTTTGAATAATATCGACATGTTATGAAACAGTTTGAAAATATTTGCAATATATCTTGAAGAAAGGTTTAGAAGTACTTGCCTTATCACCGACAATTTCCACTTTACTTGTACTCATCTAACAGTTTTACTCATCAACCACTTTCCTTCTGTTTCTATGCCTTGTTTCTATTTACCAATCACTTGCCTTCTCTTTCTACGCTTCGATTCTATTTATGGATCACTAGTTTCCTTTTCTATGCCTCACTGACTCTGCTAGGCATCACAAGTATCTATCAATTATTCATACTCATATTATTCTAATCGTTACATAGACATCATAAGCTTTTATCTACCCGTCGTTTCGCCCAAATCCGATTTACGGATTGAAAGTTATGACTAAAACAGTCAAACAATAACCACATAGGCATATAATATAACACATCGATCAGATAGCACGTAGCACATAGCACGCAAGATATTCGATCAAAATAATTTTTCAAAGAAGATTTGGAATTAAAACAGGACTCTGAATCATTTTATAATTAAATAATAGGGTTCGAACAACCCAATCTGACTTTAAAATAATTTAAGAATAATTATCGAGCCTTGAAAATAATTTTAAAATAATATTCTAAAGCTCGAAATTATTTTTCAAAATTTTTAAATCAAAAATAAATAATTAAATATAATGAAATAATCAATTAAAATTAATAAATAACTAATTAAATTAATTAACCAATTATTATTTAAATTAATTGACTAATTAAATAATTAATTATCAACTAAAATTAATTAATTAAATAATTAAGATTTATTTTTACATTAAAAATATTTCAAAATAATAAATAATGGGTTTTTGAATTCTAAAAACAATTAAATGAATTTCTGAAAATATTTATAAAAAGAATATACAATTTTAGAAAATAATTAAAACAACAATCCCCTTTTTATAATTCCTGAAATGGCTAGGGACTAAAATGCAAACTTGATAAAACTACAGGGAGTAAATGGTAGTTTCCCACCGTCTTCCTCCCTATTGCCATTCCCGGTGGCTTTTCCGGCAACCGTCAACCTGTCCAGAATGAGCCCAAATTATCAGTATTTATTCTGCTCGATGCCAGGAATACGTTCGTAAGATCAAACTTGATATACAACGAATCTTTTGGCCAGAAAACCAGCTGACAGTTTACGCCGCCGCCGCTTAACTTTTTTCGGCGACCCGAAATCGAAGGCTAGCACATGAACCGTTTACATGAATCGATTGTATATGAAATGATCTACATACTGGTGCCTTCCATTTTAGCCCAGATTCAATGAAATTAAAAGCCCCAAATTCGATTTAGAATATTCAAACCCTTAGAACTCTAATTTCACTTTTAACAGAATCAAACCCCATTTTCACCATGTTATTGACCTCTATTTTTAACATATAATATACCAAATTGATCAGGAGAAAATTATCTACATGATTATGCCATCAAATCACACAAACAACATCAAGAACAAAATTTCATAATTTAATCTTTAATTAATTCGAATTAAAATAATTAAATAAGAAAAATACCTTGATTCCTGCATAAAAACGGATGATTGATTATGAAAGGACTTTTCGAGAGTTTCGATTTGATATATTGCACGCCCGAATCAGAGTTTGATAATGCCTTCGTTCGTACGTTTGATTCTCAAGAACGCGACATGAATTCAATATTTTCTCTGTATTTTACGGGGTTTTACTGACTGATTGTGATTATACGAATAAAATGAAATGATAAAAGGGCTATATATATTTTTGGAATATTGGTTCGTTTTGGATCGTTTTGGATCGTTAAATTAGTTTGTTAGATATATTTGATAATGTCATGACTAATGTGATTTATATTTAGTTTACAGATCTTACTTAAACAGGACAAATCAGTACTTAACTGAAATCAACACTTATACTGAAGTCAGAACTTAAGTCATCAGTACTTAAGGTTCAGAAGATATTTATCAGAAGATAATATCAGGACTTAAAGGAAACGTTCAGATAAGGAAGACAACTGATTTACAGGAAGAGAAGATCGAGACAAACATAAGAAGAGATATGCATGAAGAAGGAATTCTATGAAGAATAGAATACTTGGAAGAAAAGATATCTGATTGATATATTTTAGGAAGCAGAATTATATTCCATATCAATTAGCGATTATCTTGTAACTGTGTAGTATATAAACACAGACATAGGGTTTACACTATAAGTGTTATCACAATCGAGAAGATTATTCATTGTAACCCTAGCAGCTCTCGTGATATTTGTTCATCACTGAGAGAGGACAGTTCCATACTGTAACAGAGTTTATTGTTTTGAATAAAGTTTGTTTTATGTTACTTAAGTTATTAAAGTTCGATTTGATTGTGCTATACACTGTATTCACCCCCCCTCTACAGGGTGTGTGACCTAACAAGTGGTATCAGAGCCTATCTGTTAACACACAAACAGTTTAAGATCCAAAAACAATCATGTCTGAAGTAGAAACTCCAACTAAGCCCACCAAAGCTGAAGAACCTCCAAAGACACAAATTCAAAGCCGATATGAAACTATTAGAGTTCCCATATTGAGACCATCTGAATATCCCATATGGAAGGAGAGGATGACCATGTTTCTGGAAGCTACAGATCCAGAATATCTTGACAGAATCAAGGAAGGGCCTCACAAACTAACCAAGCTCGCTGTTGCAGTTGCAGGTGAAGCAGCAAAGTCTGTACCAAAGGAGAAGAGTGATTACACTGCTGAAGATATCGCATCAATTGCTAAGGATGCTAAGGTACGACACTTACTGCATAGTGCCATTGATAATTTAATGTCAAACAGGGTAATAAACTGCAAGACTACAAAGGAGATATGGGATGCCTTGGAAACAAGATGTCAGGGAACAGATACGATTAAGAAGAACAGGAAGACAATACTCACTCAAGAGTATGAACACTTTGACTCAAAGGCTAATGAGTCATTGACTGATTTATATGATAGATTTGTCAAACTCTTGAATGATTTGTCACTAGTTAGTAAGGAGTATGATCTTGAAGATTCAAACCTTATATTTCTGTTAGCTCTTCCTGAATGTTAGGATTTGAAGGCAACAACAATAAGAGACAACTATAATCTTGATGAAACAACTCTTGATGAAATTTATGGGATGCTCAAGACTCATGAACTTGAGATGGAACAAAGAAGCAAGAGGAAAGGAGGAAAGTCAAGGACAGTTGCTCTTAAGGCTGAAGAAGAATCCCCCAAGGCAGCAACCTCAAGGAAAGACAAGGGTAAAGCTCTCTTCACAAAGTCCGATACTGAGTCATCAAGTTTTGAAAGTGATGATGACTCAGAATCTGAAAGCTTGCCTGAGACGGATACTGATGAAGAGATGATGAAGCTGTGTGCTCTTATGGTGAAAGGAATCACAAAGATTGCATACATGAAGTTCAGGAAGGGAAAGAAGTTTTCCAGGAAAGGCGCAAGTTTTGATAAGAAGAATTTCAGAAAATCTGAGGGTAGAGGAGGAAAGTCTGGCAGAGGAGATTATACAAATGTCAAATGCTACAACTGTGGTGAGAAAGGCCACATATCTCCTGATTGCAAGAAAGTGAAGAGTGACAAAGGCAAGGCTCTTGTCACAAAGAAGAAAAGCTGGACAGACACCTCAGATTCTGAAAGTGAGGAGAATTATGCCCTGATGGCAAATGCTGATAAGGCCAGTACTGAAAGCAGTTCTGAAGCTGCTGAATTAAAGGTACCTCAAACTACTTATGCCTTTCATACTAATGATATTAATGGGTTGAGAAGATATCTTAAAACCATGTTCATTAGTTATAGAGATCAAACTTTAACATGTGAAAGATTAACTTCTGAAAATATTGCTTGCAAAAAGAGGAATGATTATTTAGAAAAAGAGTTAGTCATGTTCCATCAAAATCAGAAAGATAGAGATGATGCTTTCTATGTTAGGGATGAAGTGCTTAAAATGAATGAATCTCTAAAAGCTGAGTTAGAAAAGGAAAGAGAGATTATCAGGACTTGGACTAACTCTGGCAGAACAACTCAGAATTTGTTAAGTAGTGAAAACTGGAAAGAGGGTTTCGGTTCTGGAGAGGATAAGAATGATAAAGGAACTGTAGATATTAAGCCTGTAGTTGTTAAACAAAAGCCAAAGTTAAAACCTGTTAAGTTTGTAGCTGTAAAGTCTGATACTGAGAAATCAGAAGTTAAGAAGGAATTAACTTCTGAAAAAACTAAAACAGGAAAAGACAACTGAAGTAAACGTAGGCTTAATGACAAAGAAGCAGCTTAAGTATAAGCTGAAAGAAGTTAAGAATGCAAACAAGGTAAAATCACCTAGAAAAAATAGGAATGGAAAGGAAGAAGTGAATAAAATCAATGATTATAAGCCTGTTCCTGATGCTCCTAGAAAAACATGTCATAACTGTGGAAGTTCTAACCATCTGGCTTCTTTTTGCAGGAAGAATAAGAACATAAACTCCTTACCTTCAAAGTCAGGAGTTAAGAGTCAGTTTGTTAGATATAAGCCATAAAATCCTTGTTTTCATTGTGGTAGTTTATGGCATTCCATTTATACTTGTAAGGAATATCATAGTTTGTACTATGATTACTATCAAATAAAACCTTCTTTAAAGAAAGTTACCATTATTCTCTAGTGTAAGTTCTGATACAAAGTCTGATAGTGTAAATTCTGATAAGAAAAATGTTAAGATAAACTCTGATGCTAAATCCGCTGCAAATGTTAACAGACTTAATAAGGCCAAAGGATCCAAGCAGGTCTGGGTCCTTAAAACTAATCATTAGTGGTCTTTATGATTGCAGGGCAACAGGAAAAACATCCTAGTTCTGGACAGTGGATGTTCAGGACATATGACTGGAAATAAAGCCTTGCTATCAGACTTTGTGGAGAAGGCTGGCCCAAGTGTTTCTTATGGAGATGACAACATTGGAAAAACATTGGGATATGGCAATATCTATCTTGGGAATGTCATCATTAAGGAAGTAGCTCTGGTTTAAGGACTTAAACACAATCCGCTGAGTGTTAGTCAAATCTGTGATAGAGGTTATCATGTGGATTTCTTTGAAGAACACTGTGAAGTTGTAAGTAAATCTACAGGCAAAGTTGTTCTGAAAGGATACAGGCGTGGTAACATCTATGAAGCCAAGCTTTCAACAAGTACTGATGGTTCTGCAATCTGTCTGATGAGTAGAGCATCAATTGAAGAAAGCTGGGATTGGCACAAGAAACTCTCTCATTTAAATTTCAACAATATAAATGAGTTGGTCAGGAAAGATCTCGTGAGAGGACTGCCAAAGTCAGTATTTGCTCCTAATGGCCTTTGTGATTCGTGTCAGAAGGCCAAACAAAGGAAATTTTCATTCAAGAGCAAGACTGAATCATCAATTCTTGAGCCTTATCACCTACTACATGTTGATCTATTTGGTCCAGTAAATGTCATGTCTATTGCAAAGAAGAAATATGCTATGGTCATATTGGATGAGTTCACCAGATACACATGGGTGTATTTCTTGCACACAAAAAGTGAAACTGCATCTATCTTGATTGATCATGTCAGGCAACTGGATAAATTGGTTAAAGATTCTGTGAAGATAATAAGGAGTGATAATGGTACTGAGTTCAAGAATTTGATAATGGAAGAGTTCTGCAAAAACCATGGAATCAAGCAGGAATTCTCTGCTCCTGAACTCCACAACAAAATGGAGTTGTTGAAAGAAAGAATATAACTCTTATTGAAGCTGCACGAACAATGCTTGATGAAGCAAAGCTTCCAACCTATTTCTGGGATGAAGCTGTGCAGACTGCTTGTTTTACTCAGAATGCAACACTCATTAACAAGCAAGGAAAGACACCATATGAGATGGTGAAGAAAAAGAAGCCAAATCTGAAGTATTTTCATGTATTTGGATGCAAGTGTTTTGTTCTTAAGACTCATCCTGAACAACTATCCAAATTTGATCTAAAAGCTGATGAAGGAATCTTTGTTGGATATCAACTTTCCACAAAAGCCTTCAAAGTCTATAACTTGAGAACAAGAGTGGTCATGGAATCTATCAATGTCTCTTTTGATGATAAGAAGATTACTGGACTTGAAGATTTCAATGATCATGATCAGCTGAGATTTGAAAATGAAGACTTAAATTCTGATACTGAAAATCCTGACAGTCTAAATCCTGATACTACAAACTCTGATGGATTAAACTCTGATGTTATTGAAACTGTGGTGACTACGCCAAAGGAAAATGCACCTGTGCAGGGGGAGCATACTGAAGAGACAACCACATCTCAAGAAGCATCAGAACAGACAATTGGCTCTTCAAATTCTGACTCATCAAGTTCTGATAAGCCAAGCTCTGATAGTTCTGAAAATCTAAATTCTGAAGGATCCAAGTCAGAGAGCATAGTTTCAGGGGGAGCATCGGAAAATGTTGATGAAGATAGTATGGATCATGGGGGAGCATCCAGTTCTAGAGAAAACCTTCCATCTACAAGGAAGTGGACTAAATCACATACACCTGACTTAATTATTGGAAATCCTGATGCAGGTGTCAGAACTAGAACAGCTACTTCAAGTGAATGTCTTTACAATTCTTTTCTTTCTCAGACTGAACCAAAGAAAGTGGAAGAAGCTCTTCAAGATGTTGATTGGGTGCAAGCAATGCAGGAAGAGTTAAATGAATTTGAAAGAAACAAAGTCTGGACCCTTCCAAGACCAAAGAACAGATCTGTTGTTGGTACAAAGTGGGTATTCAGAAACAAAACTGATAGTGATGGCATAATTACAAGGAATAAGGCAAGGTTGGTTGCAAAAGGATATTCTCAACAGGAGGGAATTGATTATGATGAAACATTTGCACCAGTTGCTAGATTGGAAGCCATAAGGATATTTTTGGCTCATGCTGCTCACAAAAAGTTTACTGTCTTTTAAATGGATGTGAAAAGTGTTTTTCTCAATGGAGAATTGGAGGAGGAAGTATATGTTGAACAACCTCCAGGCTTTGTAGATTCCAAATATCCTAATTATGTCTACAGGCTTGATAAAGAACTCTATGGCCTTAAGCAAGCTCCAAGAGCATGGTATGAGACTTTAGCTCAGTTTCTTCTGGAAAGTGGATTTAACAGAGGAACAATAGACAAAACACTGTTCTACCTCAACCATGGAAAGGACTTACTTCTGGTTCAGATATATGTTGATAATATTTTTCTTTGGTTCTACAAATGATGGACTTTGCAAGAAGTTTGCCAAACTGATGCAATCAAGGTATCAAATGAGTATGATGGGGGAACTTAGCTATTTTTTGGGCCTTCAAGTCAAGCAGAATGAGGAAGGCACTTTTATTTGTCAAACCAAGTAAACCAGAAATTTGCTGAAGAAATTTAGAATGCAAGATTGTTCAAGTGCATCCACTCCCATGGCCATTACAACAAAACTGGATAAGGATACTGGTAAATCAGTAGATATTACTGATTACAGAGGTATGATTGGCCCTCTACTCTATCTAACTGCTAGTAGACCTGATATCATGTATGCTACCTGTCTTTGTGCAAGATTTCAAGCAAATCCAAAAGAACCTCACTTAACAGCTATGAAAAGGATTTTCAAATATCTTAAGGGAACAGCTGATCTGGGATTGCGGTATCCCAGAGAATCAGATTTTAAACTAATAGGTTACTCAGATGCAGATTTTACAGGTTACAAAATTGATAGGAAAAGCACAAGTGGAAGCTGCCAATTTCTTGGAGGCAGATTGGTTTCTTGGTTTATCAAGAAATAAAAGTCAATTTCCACATCAACTGCAGAAGCAGAGTACATTGCTGCAGGAAGCTGTTGTGCACAGATTCTTTGGATGAAGAATCAGTTACTGGATTATGGGTTAACATATTTTAAAATCCCTATTTACTGTGATAATCAAAGTGCTCTTGCTATGACAGGTAATCCAGTTCAACACTCAAGGACAAAGCACATAAGCATTAGGTACCACTTCATAAGGGAACATGTGGATGAAGGTATAGTGGAATTGCACTTTGTTCCAACAGATCAACAACTAGCAGATATCTTCACAAAACCACTGTATGAAGCTACTTTTACAAAATTGGTAAATGAACTTGGAATGGTTTCAGGTTCTTTCTCTAAATCTACTTAGTTTTGTTCTGATGCATCAGACTTTATGCTCAGTATTTACAGAAATTACTCTCTTTGTGTATTCTGTGCTTAATTGAAAATTGCTTAAGTACTGACTGTTGTCTGATGTGACTTTCTAAAATCTGATAGTGATATGTCTGTTTATGTAACTATTCAATCCTATGAGGATACCTGTGCTAGACGCTGACCTAGTAGTCTTCAATATACTAGAGATCCCATGTTAGAAGTAATTATTTCTGTGGAAATCTATTGACACAAGCAAATTCTGATATTGAGCTTAGTTGAGTTTACTTTGTCTATCTTATTACTAAGTCAACAACTAGAATAATGCTTCTCATCTGTTAAGTTATGATTCTAGTAAATCTGTTGAATGTACTAAGTGCTGATAATCCTCACTTATCAAAAGAAAAAGGAAAAGAAACAAGGAATAAAAATCAGGTACTCCTTTGAGATCTAGAGTAAAAATGTGGAAGGGACGACCCAAGTGCATTGCTGGTATTAAGTAATATGCATCAGAAAAGCAAATAAATATTTTTCTTGGTGACTTTTCACACTCTATGATTACTGGAGAAATACTCTGATAATAGCATAAATTCTGATAAGCAGTCGTGACTCACTTACACTGAGAAGCCACTGCAAAATGGAATTTAAAAATATGCACACAATTAGCACAAGACAGTTGAGGTGGACTCATGCATGAACTCATTTAATAGTAGGCTTCAGAATAATGACAGATTTTCAGTAAAGTTTTAGTTATGCCTTATTTCTAAGATGTTCTGAAGTGAATCAGACTTTACTCTTTGTCTGATATTTAGCTTAATGCACACACTAACACTCCATATGAATGATGAAAATTTCTGTGGTGATCCATGTTGTTGTAGATGAACAGTTTATGTGTCAAATTGCATAAATTCTGAGGATAGGTTTTGTTGAATGTT
This sequence comes from Apium graveolens, assembly GCF_009905375.1. NCBI lineage: Eukaryota > Viridiplantae > Streptophyta > Magnoliopsida > Apiales > Apiaceae > Apium > Apium graveolens. Next base: position 212,603,099 of record NC_133649.1, on the reverse strand, counting down.
CTGATGATTAAGTTCTGAAGAATTGATATCAGAATCTGGGTGAAGAATTACGGAGATAGGCATTCATTTTTTTTCGAGTTAAGAAATCATGTTCTGATGACTGTTAAGTTCTGATATAAGTCTAAGTTCTGATATTAAATTCTGATCCTTTACTTGACTTATTTGTGGTTACAATTTGAAACAGTCTCCTTTTCAATCAGAATATGTTTGGGTAGAATATTAATAGTCAATCTAATTTGTGTTAGTAGAACACGTACATGCACAGTAATTTTTACTTGTTTCTTGTGCGCATTAAACCCTGTCTTACACTTCCAATGATTGTTTTTTGTCTTCCCAGTCTAGGGAGACGGGGTAAAATTATCTCTACCTGTCCGCATTAAATTATCCATGCGTCTCCTAGCATTCTTCTGCCTATATAAACCAACACTTCACATCAGCCGACACATTATTCCCTTCCTCAAACACTTACTCTCTTTTCCCTCATATACACAACATCATGGTTAAATACAATATGTTTTTAAACTATGAGACCTTCAACATGGAGTTAAGACGTGAGGGATGGTAGCAGGAATGGCACGTGACTGTCATTCCTGATGAGATTTGGGACTCGGTTCCCCAGGAGGTTCTCACACACCTCCTGTTCTTTTACATAGACTACCATCGCCATCTGGAGCGATGGAGGAGGAAAGGCTGGAAGCTCTCCGCTAGCAAGAGCGAATCATCAGACTCGCTATTCTTTTTGTAGAGAGTAGGAAGACGAAATAACTTATTTTCTTCTTCCTGTTTTTCTTCATCGTCAGCCTTGCCCTGCTTCTTGAGCTAGGACTAAGGCTGTTGATATTAGGATTAGAAGCTTATGACAGTCTTGTAATTCTCTGATGTAATTTCAATTTTCATGAATGTATTCTCTTAATATATTAATGAAATTTCTTATTTTTGCAAGATTCTATCTCTGAGATGTTTGTACATTTACTGCACTGTTAAATCCTGATATATTCATGTTCTGATGATCATTTTAATCATTGATTTAAATTAAGTTCTGATTTTAAAATATCAGTACTTGTTTACTTGATCTATTTTGGTCATTCTTACACTTGAAATTTATTTTCAGAATATTGGTTTTGCAGTGAAAATAATTGAATAAGTGGGAACAGTTTAAATTTTGAATTAAAACTGACTTACCTCTATTAATGGGATTACTGGGTCAGTGGAACGGTTTTTTCTTGAAAAACTGCATGTGATAAGTAATGATTACTGTTTTCCCGTGCCCATTAACTATTCATTATTGCTGCATGTCTGACAGGTGTCCAATGATTATATTTTTTTTACCAAGTATAAGTAAGAGAGAGAGAAGATTATACAATCTTTATTTACTTTTACACTTTATCTCTCTTTCTTTGCTTTTACTCTCTCTTATCTCCTGACGTTGGTTTTGCATAGAGACATTTTATCGAACACCTAACAGGCACTCTTAATTTTCGATTTTTCACATGGCACCTAAGAATTTGATCATTGATGGAGCTAAGTTCGTTCCAAATAACTATGCTGCAATTCTCGATCATGTTGAAGCTACGTCTGAGTTGCAGTTTGTGCAAGATCTTCTTTTCAAGCCAACAAGTTCTGACGTTTTGGCGGACTGGGCATTTTGATAATGGTGGTGCAACTGGTACTCCCAGTATTGTTTTTAAAGTGGATGATTCTGAACATGTGGTAACTCCTGGTACAATTCGCAAGGCCTTACATTTACCAGAAGGCTGTACTTTTTCAACACCGGAGGAATCAGCTCTACAAGAGTTAATGGACAGTTTGGGGTATGAAAAGAGTTTGGCTAAGCTTGGACAGTTGAAACGGGCACATATCAGAAAGGAATGGAGCTTCTTCTTCGACTGCATCACTAAAGCCTTCAGGAATAAGTGTTCAAACTTTGATGACATTCCAATAATGAGTCAGCACATCGGGTATGCTATTATTAACCAAACTCATTTTGATTTTGCAAGTGCTGTGATAGGTTTTATTGGGGATAGGATGACAGAGGATAGGAATGTTGTCTACTTTGCTAGATTCCGTCAGCTTATATATAATTTCTGTTGTGCTGATGAACCCCAACCTACTACTGACTTATATCCACCTTTTAAACTTGCAAAACGAGCTTTTAATGACTTGGTAAATGCTGACCTTAAGAAAAAGGTGGTTAGACCTTTACAGATTCCTCAGTCTGTAAAACAGATCTTGGTAAATGCTGATCCTAAAACCTATAGATCTGTTTATCCTAATGTACAACCCACCACCACATCCCAAACACCACAACAACCATCAGAACATACCACTCATACATCTATACATCAACCCTCCCTCAGAACATATCTCAAATCATATCTCTCAACTTCACAGACAGCTCAACCTTCATCCTCAGCACCTACTATGAAGCATTATCTTCCAAGCCCAAGAGGACAAAGACTGTTTCTCAAACACCACAGAAGAGAAGGAGGATTGTTCTGAGAGATGAGTCTGATAGTGAGGAACAGGTTTCTGCATCAGAACCTGTTGTTAAAGAAGCTGAGAAAGTTTCTTCTCAGAAGGATTCTGGAATTGGGGGATCTAAGCTTCTCAAAAGGCTGAGAAGAATGACTTCTGCTGAACCTCCCAAGGAATCTCCATCTTCAAAGAGATACAAGAAACAGAGAGCTAAAAGGCCAGTTTTAGATGATGAGGAAGCAGCAACTAAGGAAGGAGATCAGGAATCTCTGATCTTCAAAGAACCAGAATTTGCTGAAGCTACTGAATCTCCTTCTTCCTTGTCTCCAACTCAAGAAGCTGCTACAGACAAGGCAAACACACCATCTGTGTCTCCTGTACATAAGACTGTATCTCCTGTCAACCCAGGCTCAAGTGCTGAAATTGATATTCAGAACCTGGTTGTGCCTGAGGTTCTTTACTTAGAAGCTCCAACAACAATTAATCCATCTACAACACCTTTTCCTGATGCTACTAAAACTCCATAATTGTCTCCAACACCTTCTCTGCATCTAGATACTGATGATCAGAATATAGGTGAGCATCAGGATATGGCTGTTGATCAGAACTTGGAACCAGATCAGCACCTAGAGGATGATGCTGAAGCCTCAATTGTTTTTCATATTGTTGTTCTATCGGAAGATGTTGATTCTGTTAGTTCTGATGCTTCAAATGCTGACCCTACTGGTGATACTGCTCCAAATGCAGATGCTGATGAAACAGGTTCTTCAGAACATGCACCTCCACAAACTGTTTCTAAATCTAAACTAGTCAAGAAGTTTGTACGAGGAGACGCACCAGTACCTTGGAGTGAAACTCCTCGAGGACAGGAGTGGACTAAGGAATGGAACTCAATCACCTTTGTTCCATCTGAAAAGATTCTTGCTGAGCACTTGGCAAAAGCTGATGAAATGTTAATTAATGATGATTTCAAGACACAGCTTTGAGTCACTGCATTGAGTACTAGACATCTGCAAGGTCTCCATTCAACAACTCATGCAGAGTTACGTCAAATTAAGGAAGAATTGCTCAAGCAAGATATGACTAGGAAACTTGATAAGAAAAAATTCTTCCAACCTACCTTTGACAGAGTTGCTTATATTGAGAAGACCCAAGAGAAGTAATAGTCTCAGATTGATGATATTTTGAAAAATCAAGCTTCTCAATAATCTCAACTCGATGAAATCCAAGCCTCAGTGGAATTGCTTGTCTCTCTTATGTTACCTGCTGATGCCAAAAAGGGGGAGAAAGTAATTAAGTCCAAATGCAAAACTGATCAGACACTAAAGGGGAAGGATGATGAAAAAGATGACCAGTGAAACTCTGGAATGGGTGGAGGTCATGGTCAAGGTAGAAATTTCTCATCAAGAGGAGCTGGAATTACAAGTCACAGGACAAGTTATGATGCTGGAAAAAGAATTACTTCTGCTACTGGTAAAAGGATAAGTTCTGATGAACTTTTGGATCTTGATGAAGAAATGTCAAGACAGTTATTTCTTAAGGAAAATCCAGGAATGGACTTGGAGAGTCTGATGGAAGAAGAAGCTAGACTTAAATCAGAAAAAGTCAAATCTAAATCTGAAGCTTCTAGTAAAAAGAAACTTCCAAAGCTCAAAGGCATTGTGATAAAAGAAAGGACAAATCCTGAAGCAACCAAAGCTAAATCACAACTGCAGATAGATCCAAGGTCCAAGGGCAAAGAGAAAGTTGGTGAACCTATCAAGGTTTATGTGCCTCCTGTGAATGAAGAAATTACTGATGAAGATGCTGATCTTGCTCTGACTTCAAGAAAAGTTTCTAAGACAACCTCTGACATGGCTCAAGTTGTTCAGAGTCAAGAGATAGTTAGTTCTGATATCTCAAAGAAGCAAGTAACCTCTGACATAGCTCAAGTTAACTTGATCTCAGAAGATAAATCAAAGGAAACCTCTGACATTGCTCATGTTAAACCTTCGAAGATACTCCTACCAGGATTCACCAAAGCCAAACAAACTCAACCTTTGAAGACTGCTGCAAGTGGTTTTGAAGCAAGATTGGTTACTAGAAAGGAAGCAAGAGATAAAACTGGATTGGGAAGTGCTGATGAAAGAAGAGTACAGAACACAACCAATGATCCAACTTCCTTAAGTGAACCATGTATTGGAGCAACTCCTGAGAGATTGAATCAACTAGAATCTGTATAAATGGTTTACCATACCTACTTGAAAGAACACATCTTGTTGTACTTCATGACAGATGACAGGGTTTATCATATAAGGGAAAATGCCATTCCACTGAAGTATTTTGAAGAACTGGAACATGTATTATTCTTACTTCAAGTGAATGACAAAATAACAGAAAGTGCTGCAAACTATTTGAAGAATCAGATTCAGAGACAGAAAAGGCTTTATTCTGTTAAGTCTGATAGCACATATCTTCCAAAGTACAGAGATCACAAGGGTGATATTGTTGAGATGAAGCTCAACTCTGCTAAGATTATAACTACCTTTCTGGGTTACAGGGCTGTGGAATTCAATCTTGAGTCTGACAAGGCATATTTGATCAGACTGGATCAGGACATAAAGAAAGCTAAAATTAATAATCTCAGGGCTGCAATCTTTCAAACTGGTGAAGACTCTGTAGAACTTAAAGATGCTAAAAGGAGGATGATTGATGAACTCAGATATGATGAGAGATGTTTGTTGAAGAACTATCTCAGAACAACTCCTGACATCAGAGAGATCAGAAGATGAAGCCAAGTCAAGATCTACAACTACTTAAATTCTGATATGAATATAGACTGAAGTTGTTATCAGAAGTTAAAGATTGGTAAAGCTTTAAGGACTGTAAGTTGTAGTTATCTAGTCAAATTCTCATGCATTTGTACTTAATGTTTTTGACATCATCAAATATCTGTTAAAATTGTATATTATGCTAATTTACAAGTTGGGGAGATTGTTAGATATATTTGATAATGTCATGACTAATGTGATTTATGTTTAGTTTACAGATCTTACTTAAACAGGACAAATTAGTACTTAACTGAAATCAGCACTTATACTGAAGTCAGAACTTAAGTCATCAGTACTTAAGGTTCAGAAGATATTTATCAGAAGATAATATCAAGACTCAAAGGAAACGTTCAGATAAGGAAGGCAGCTGATTTACAGGAAGAGAAGATCGAGACAAACATAAGAAGAGATATGCATGAAGAAGGAATTATATGAAGAATATAATACTTGGAAGAAAAGATATCTGATTGATATATTTTAGGAAGCAGAATTATATTCCATATCAATTGGAGATTATCTTGTAACTTAGTATATAAACACAGACATAGGGTTTACACTATAAGTGTTATCACAATCGAGAAGATTATTCATTGTAACCCTAGCAGCTCTCGTGATATTTGTTCATCACTAAGAGAGGACAGTTCCATACTGTAACAGAGTTTATTGTTTTGAATAAAGTTTGTTTTCTGTTACTTGAGTTATTAAAGTTCGATTTGATTGTGCTATACACTATATTCACCCCCTCTACAGTGTGTGTGACATAACATAGTTACTTAGCCGCTAAGTAACTGCAAAAATGATCCGATTTGATACCAGTATTGGATAATTATCCAAACTGAGCTTTTTATAAAATACTTTATACGAAAATAATGTGATAATATCCCGTATTTCGAGAATACGGGTTTTTTTGATTCACCGAAATGATTATCGTATCGAAAATCTTGCGCCGGGCCGCACACGGGTCAAACCGTAATCCGGATTGAAAAAGTCAAAACACGGAAAATGTCTGGAATTACCAGATTAGGTTAGGAAGGAGTTTTTGAAAGAGTTTCGGGTTGTAAAAACGAAAAAACGGTTGAAGTCGGACGATTCCCGGCTTTATAAAATAATTTTGTAATTATTCAGAAAATAATTAATAAATTCATAAATCATTATAAAATCATATAACAGTCCAAAAATTACAAGAAAATACCTTAATTATCTATATTATATTCTGGTCATAATAAAATTAACATACTTATACTTTACCACATATCAACATCCACATAACTACATCAATCGTCAAATATTTCACCAAAAATCACATAATAGTCAAATAATAATTAAATAATAATCATTTATCGATAAAATAATTACACGCTATGTCCCGGATATTACATCCTTCCCCCCTTAAAAGGATTTTGTCCTTAGAATCACTCTAAGGATCAGATAGTGACACATTCAAGTATCTCACTTTCATTTTCTTGGGTTGATCCCTCAACCTTACAATTTTTCATAAACTTTTACTCGCAGCATCACTCATTCCTTAACAGCCTCTCGCTGACTTCATATTCTATCCGATGCTCATATAACTCAACTCAAGTCTCCAGTTTATATATAATGGAGCTAAATTACTCTTCTTGAGTATACACATATAAATACCTTATGAATCTGCTAAACGTGTGGTGATGAAGCCAACTTACACTTATCCTGACTACTTTACTGTCTCGAAAGGGCCAGTGTAATGCTTACTAATTATCTTTTCTTTGTAATTCTAGTAATTCGTGCTCACGAATGATTGCAATAGTGATTGGTTGTTGAACCTTCTTCCCACATGTTTCTTCGTTCAATTAACTTAGTTGGGTCCATTTCCAATCGCATCCGAGGCTCTTTAATCGTTCCCTTAATCTTCCTGTCCATTTGTGAATGATATACTGAAACCATAGCGTATTCGATTCCTAACGTTCTCGAAATTACTTCAAAATTAAAAATTAACGAAAAAATCTCGACCGGATATTGTTGCCACACTAACTTATCACCATATCTTATTTTCCTGGAATCACCATCGAGTATATTTGCCGAGCGAACAGAAAAGAAAAAGAAATCTCTTACTATTTTGCAGAAAATACACTAACTTGGAGGCATCACCGGCATAATCTAACCCATACTATCAATTATTTTAGTTCAATAGGTATATTCTGAATACTCCCACCAAATCTCACATCACACAATATTGACTATTTATAATAAATTTCCGGATCTGATAACGTACCATCGTTTTCTTTAAGCAGCAACTAACCCACTTATTGGACAATCGTTTATTAATAACAGAGAATGATTAGGTTTGGATAACCTATCAATAATGATTCAATTAATGCTTTCCTTACCTTGGGTTCTCAGGTGACATCATTATGACACTTCTTGGCGAAATATATCCATATAGTCTTTGATGTCCTGCCTTAACTCCTTCACACGTGTAACATTTGTTAATCTATCTCACAATTTCTCTCTTCATATCTGGCCACCAATAATTATCCTTTAAATCTCTATACATATTGGTATTCCATGGATGGATTGAATATCTTGAGTTGTGAGCTTCTTGTAAAATTTCATTCTTCAATTCTGTCACTGGTGGAATCCCAAATTCTGGAACAAAGTCTGGAAATACCTTGATCATTCTTTTGAATATATATATATATATATATATATATATTCCTAAAGATTAATATCTTGATCCATTATTTCCCCTTAACATTTCTTTACCTTCTCTTGGCAATTCTGGCTGAAAAGCCATACTATACATTTTTGCATTGTTAGGCTTGCAAACTCTGACTTCTAATTCTAACTTTTTGAAATTCATTGTATAATGTTTCTAATACAGTCAACACATTGAGTCCTTCCTTTCTGCTTAATGCATCTGTTACTACGTTTGCTTTTTTTGGGCGATAGTTAATGTTGCAGTCATAGTCCTTGCTCAACTCCAGCCATCTTCGCTGTCTTTCATATTACCCATATCTTATATATATCCTAGCATCTTATAAAGTTTCTTTATCACCCTTTTGATTCCACTTTCTTTCTTATCTCCGTTCTTCATTCTCATAGCTTATTCAAAACCGAATTCTTGACATTAATACTCATTTTGCTATCATTTCAAATTAGATATTAATACAAACTTTGATGCTCACAACATCCCATTCTGAAGTAAACATCAATCATCTGTATTAATACCATTTTCGATATTTAACAACAACCTAAGTATCAACTCCAATCGGAAACTGAATTAAAACTGTATCTCGCACTTTATCCAAAACAGAAATACTTGACAAATCATTTATTGTATGATTATCAAAACAATTTAGAAACAAAACGTCCTTTGATAAAACTTTGTTGCAGATGATAAAATCTCCTTGATTGTCTAATATAATCCAAATTGATGTGGTTATTAACCTCTGCTTTATTCCATCTCCCCTATTCCTTTCCTTCCTTTCTACTCGTTGCTTTATCTTAAATCTTTAGCTCTTGAAAACATTTTTCTCACTTGTCCATACAAATAACTTTTTATTTCTTTTGTCTTTTACAAGGCATATTCATCCAAGTAAAGCCTCATGCACTTGCAGCAACTTTTGAATTCTACTAGTGTTCATACCTTTTCTAAATTCCTCATTGCTTTAATTTCGGATTTGAAAGTCACATCAAAAGTTGACTTAATCTAATTGGAATCGATTTCCATCTAATCGACCATTAATTGGTAAAATTCACCAATTAACTTACTTACTTGATCAATTACACCAAGTGATGACTAGCTAGACGAAATCAAAGACCAATTATATATAGTTGGATTGGCTGTAATATTCTCTTTCAAGAACCGAGATCACAATTGTTTGGAGTATTAACATGAATATCTATAACACACGGGAGTATACTTTCCATTTTTTAGAGTAGGGTATTTTCCGAAAAATTTGGGCAGCGTCTCCGTTATATTATTGACTACCAGTCGGACTCAAGCTGACACCAACAATCAATCAAATAACCAACAATCAACCCTCCAATATACCAGTCCACTTTCACTTTCTAAACTCACCATTTCACTACCTCAAGTAATATTAGTCAGTACAACCCATGCCTCTAATTCAACTTAAGATTATAGCGAACAATTCTTATTATACCATACATTTTTCTCATATTTCTGATTATAGCAGATTATCATTACTGAGTTCAATTATAAAATTATTCTAGAATTCTTCTGGTTCTTGTTTCACTTCAAGCTCTCTAATTAACGATTTATCCATCCTTGAAAACATACACTTATTCTTATTAGTTAACTTGTTCAACTTTTGATAACCAGCACATGGTCTCCACTATCATAATTTTATGAAAGAATTCCTTTGGTTTTAAATCATCATTTCTTAAAATTTGTTATAGTTAAACCACCATACCTTCATTTCTACTTATGTCTTTCCATACTGAACCATCTTTGCTGACCCAGTTACAAGCATCGAATTTACCATAACCCACTTACTTGTGTGGGAAAGCCCAATAATTCCTTAATGAACACACTCAAAGTTTATTCATAACTAGCAATTCTTCGATCCTGAATTTTCATGACAAATATCTCCCATATGATTGAGGTATGCTTCATCTTCACAACGTATTAATCGATTATCTGGTTATTATTAAGAATTCTTCATTCGCTCCCGATGTCCAATCAATCATTTGCCTTATCCGATATACGCAACTTTGCTTTCTTCTCTAGTTAATTCACCTCATACAGCTTGCTAACTACTTCAATTTAAGCCAAAATCTCAGACTTGGAACGTATCATGTATACAGATTTTCGCCTTTGATTTGATGTCCTCGCAATAATCCCGTTATCAGCATAATGATCATTCTCTGCACGTAAATGTCCACCATTCATCGGCTTGCAATTATCTACACTTGCTATATAACTCCGTCTACTACACGGGTTCATTTCACTTTCTTTTTAAAACATTCAAAGGGAAGACCTTACACAAGAAGGAATTTGTGTATATGATTCTGATTGGAAACTTTCTGTAAGGGATAAGAGTACAAGGAAACAATCGGAAGAATTCATGAATAAACAAATCAGGATTGAAGAAGAAAGAATGAATAATGATTTGAATAGGAATGAGACAACCATATTAGTACTCAAGATGGCCAATCTTTCGTACCATATGGCACACAACACATGATTAGGTGCGTCCTACCAGACTCTTTGTCATTTCGACAAATCGTCACACCATAACACTGCTTGTCCCAATTAGAAAAAAATATTTTAAAGAAGGAATGATTTGAAAGGGATTCAACAATCACCCTATAAAGCTGATCATGAAAGAAGTTCATACTTTACTCGAGATTTATAAGAATTATAGGAAAGAATGATATCATTGGTCGTCATCCACATTACATCTGTTTACAACTTTAACGCTCGCCCAACCAATAGATCCCATTCCGAGTCATATGTCAACTTTATAAAGTTCTCAGAATTGCTTTCTTGAATTGATTATTAAAATAATTTGCCATTTATTAGGTCTTGTATCTTTAGCGTCATGCTTTAACGTTCAAAATTTCTATAATTCGACCCTATTTGCACTCTTCAAGATATTTACAATCACAACTTCAAATTCCGCTTACACTACTGATCATTCAACATATCTATTCCTTTGCTAATAACATTCTTCCTTTAGAATGTATGGAGATTTCCTTAATCTCCTTTGCTCGTACTCGGCTTCTCGTGAATCAACATATTCTTCGGACTCTATGTTAGGCACAAAGCATGCGCTAATAATTCACGCAAGTATACGCGTTCGCAAGTATACGCATTCGCATGTGTAATAGAATGATTTCTAGTTCGTTCCCATAGAGACTCTGACTAATTATGTTCAATAAACACTTACTCACCAATGTATGATTACTTCTCAATGTCAAGACAATAACACTTAAGGTTGATTAATTAATTATTAACTACTATTAACTACAAGAATAAAAAAATTAAATTAACACTTGAATTAACAATATTAAACACACATGAGATCATAACTTCATTACTACTTCATTCAATAGTTATTGTTATTATCCTCAGCATGTAACGGTGATGATATTAATCGAACAACACGAAACTGATAAAAGCCAACTTTCGTTGCACAAGTACCATTCTACCAAGCATCCAAAATTAAGATAGAAGTTGAATAGGCATCAATTATGTTGAGACCCTATATGTCTACAGAATTTGACAACATAACGATTTAAGCCCAAGTTATTCATTATGATTACACAGGGCAAGTAAAACGGTTAGAGTTACCCACTAATCATGCATACAATACATGAACCTATGCTAGCATGGCAAGTTCTGAATCTCAACATTCACTGTCGCTTCATAAGAGATTAACAGGCTATCTTATATGTTCGCAACGTACATAAGACGAATAAGCACAACCTATGCTAGATATCATACAATCATCACATACCAAGGTACTTAACAATTAACTAAAGAAATCCATAGTAAATCCGCTACGACCCCATGATCACGATTAGCTCATGATAGAACTCATCATCATCATGGGTTCATATGAAAACATGATAATCACACCACGATATAAACTAATAAAATACTTATTAAAACCAGAGTACGTCACAAGAGTATTAAGGTTCAAAGTAAAGAAAACTAGCATCCACTGTTATAACGAATAAAAAGAATCACAAGATAACGTATGCTTCCTCTTCTTCTTTGCGGTGTGCTAAAATGGTCTTCTTAATCTTCTCTCCTTGCTCCTTGCTTGTTGCTTCTTGTTACTTGTTGATACTTGTTATTGTGAAACGTCTCCCAAGAGAAGTCCATGAGAAACAGCACCGTCAGAAGCCCAATAGAACTCAAATTAGAAAAATCCAGATTCTAAATTTACGACCCCAAGCGGCCGTCTCAATTCCCACGCGGGCGCCTGCATCTCCAGGCAGTCTCCTGCATATCCCTGGCGGGCGCCTGCACAGCTTCTGGAAAAATCATCTTTTTGCTCCTGATTTTGCTGATTTCTTCGCATAACTCCCCGCAACTGATTCCAAGTACTCCCCTAGGCTTATTATGATGAAATCTCCCTAATTACGCAAGTTATACCCTGAAATGCAAAAACGCTAGAAAAATGCATCAAATACACAAAATACTTGATTTCAAGACATCAATTCAAGCCATTATAAGACGTTCTAAGTTGTATAAAATGCCACTTATCACACCCCGAAACTTAAATCGATGCTTGTCCTCAAGCGTCACAGACTCAAAAATAAAATAAAAACATGCATGAATGGAAACTACATGAAATGCAGCGATCCCCATCGCGATGACTAAACCAACCAACACATGACATCTCAACAAATGCAATTAGGCGACTAAAGATCAATCAAATCACGTAAGCTAACATACAACTAGAAACGTGGTGTGTGCGAATGCTTAACAGATATGCTTCGAAACTAGATCAATTATCATAACTTAATTATCCTCAAGGCAATCACAAGATTATACGAAGAATATATTATTGACATAAAATGACTTATAACACTTCAAGATCACTGGAGCTTATTACGGAATCATGCTTTCATTCAACACAATAAACAAATGCTTATTTGATCGTTCAATGAGTGAGGTCCACAAAAGACTTATGCAATGGCATCCATTTAGCGAGCGTTAGGTTAGCGGATCCCAGACTATAAAAGACTTAGGTCACTAGGCACAAAGTCCCCTAAGAACTTAATAACTCGAATACCAAAGAGCTCACTCGTGATCAATTATTCATTAAACCATATTTTTTCTTTTCTTTTCTTTTTTTCTTTTTTTTTATATGCTTTTTTTTTCTTTTTTTTTCAATTTCTGAGCAACTGCGTTTCGCTCCTTCTTGCTCAACCCTAGACTACTCGCATACAATATGAGCCGGCTAGTAGCCATTTGACGCCTAGCCATAACTAGCAATAAATTCCAATTTTTACTCCAATTTTATCTGTTCATGCCTTTTATCATTAAGAGCCTATCATACATTCTAAGCATAAGCAATAGATTAACCTAAAAAAACCATCAAACCAAGACAACAATCTAGTCCTTAAGCATACTCTAAGACTTAGTGAAATACAAGTGTTTCTAGCATGCATGTCAACCTAACAAGATTCAACATCACTCTAACGTTATCACTACACTCGCATCAATATCACATATCAATCGGTAAAGCAACACAAAGGGATCATGGTATATGCATGAGCAAAATGACATGATAAAATTATGAAATAAATAAAAAAACTATATGGCAAAAATATGCAAATATATGAACTAAACTATCATGAATATGCAACTACATGACATACACACAAATATGTTCCTTAACTACCACCCCTAAACTTAAAATCTTCACTGTCCCCAGTGAAGGTAATAGAAAGGAACACAGGGTATACCTACTCAGAGAAATCATCATCATCATCACCCTCAGAGGGTGGTGTGTCAGGAGGCGGATAAGCAGAGTCCTCACCAAAAATGGGCCACTGGATGTCAGCTCCAAGGCCTCTGAAAGCAGTCCCAAATGCTAGGGTGAGCTCCTGCGTAAACCTACTCTGTGACTCATACATCCATCCTCCTGGAAAGCCTTTTGTACTGGACATCGCCATCCCTGAACCATCGCCTCCCTGGGCTCTAGAAGAACCTGCCTCACCATGAGCCTGACTGGGCCTAACCATCGTAGCACCAGCTGCTGGACATCCTCCTGGCAAACGATATCCCAAACCATGCTCCTCGGGCTCTCCACCCGTCCACTCCTGCATCGCATTCAGCGTCGATGAATTAATAGGAGCGGCTGGCATCTGCAGCTGCTCATAAGAAGGCCAGTGGACTCTAACTGCCTTGCACAGCTTCGTGACAACAGAGGCATAAGGGATGTTGTTATGCGTCCTCCCCCTCAAAAAATTCAAAATCCCTTAGTAGATGAACTCATCAAGGTCCACATAATACTCCACATTCAGAATCCCCTAAAACAACCTGGCTCTCTCAACTGTAACTTCATGTGCATGCGAAGAAGGCAAAATATTAGCACAAATAAAGGCATTCCATGCATGGGCATACCTGTTCATTGCAACAGCCGGGAAAGAACGATACTCATTGGATCCCATCTTAAACTTCCACACCGTGCCCAACTGATAGAGAGTAACAATAATCAAATCTGAGTCAAAATCTTCAGGGGTCTTCTCATTCCAATTCTCCTCCTGGGGCTTCCTTTGTCGCTGCCCAATAACACGGCGAATCGCCTCGGGCTGATAATCAACAGTAAGCCCACGAACAACAGAATACCCATTCTTGTCAACTTTGGCGTTCACATAGAACTCGCGAACCATATCGGGACCGCCTCAGGTGACTCGCAAAAAGTAATCCAACCCTTCTCTACAATCATCGGCAATAACTCACCATCCCTCAGCTTAGTCAGAAGCCTAGCATACTCCTCCTCAGCAGCCCTATCCACCAATCGAGGCCTCGCAGCATTATCCCTTGAAGAATCAGCAGTTAGAATGATGTTTTCGCTATTGACAGTTCGAGATCTCTTTGGGGCCATTGAAACTGAGAATAAGAGTTGTAGAGTTGTGTTTTGTGTGTAGGAAAGGGTTTGTAAGTTGAAAGTATATGGGAGTGTATATGGAGAGGTTGTGTGTATATATAGGGTAAGATTATGGTTAGAATTAGATTAGGAGTGGGGTTTGTGGTTGATTTGGAGAAGGAAATCATGGGTAATGGGGTTGTAGTGCCGTGGAATTGTTTTTGTGTTTTTTTTCTATTTTTTTTATAAGTTGAAAACCGAATTTTCAAAAATTTGGGACCTGCCAGCAAGCGGCCGCCTGGAACCTGCAGGCGGCCGCCTGGAACCTGCAGGCGGGCGCCTGGAAGGATCTTGGAAAAAAAATTCAGCCCATTTTTTTTCTGATTTTTTTGGGTTTTTGGATGGAGTACTAAATTCTAAGGGTTCCTATGGTCTCATATCTTGGGTTGCCTCCCAAGAAGCGCTTCTTTTACGTCATTAGCTTGACGTAGAGTAGTTCGATCAAATTGACAATAAAACGGCACTAACCACTTCCCGGTTTGCCGTAACCCCATAATAGTGCTTCAATCTCTGACCATTTACTTTGAATGCTTGGCCCGGATCGTTCTCAAAAATCTCCACCGCTCCATGTGGAAACACAGTTTTGACGATAAATGGTCCAGACCACCTTGATTTCAATTTTCCAGGAAAAAGTCGGAGACGAGAGTTGAATAAAAGAACTTGTTGCCCCGACACAAATAACTTAGGAGATAACTTCCTGTTGTGCCACCTTTTTACTTTTTCCTTGTACATTTTGTTATTCTCGTACGCTTGAAGTCGAAATTCATCAAGTTCATTTAACTGAAGCATCCGCTTCTTCCCAGCTGCATCTAGATCAAGGTTTAACTTCTTCAATTCCCAATAAGCCTTATGCTCAAGCTCCGCAGGTAAATGACATCCCTTACCATAGACAAGTTGAAACGGGGACATCCCAAGTGGAGTCTTGTATGCTGTTCTATAAGCCCAAACAGCTTCATCGAGCTTTAAAGACCAATATTTCCTTGACGGACAAACAACTTTCTCTAGAATGCGCTTAATCTCTCTATCAGACACTTCAGCTTGACCATTAGTTTACGGATGATAGGCAGTAGCGATACGATGATTCACATTATAGCGCTGCATCATAGAAGTGAACTTACGATTGCAGAAATGCGACCCCTCATCACTTATGATAACTTGTGGTGTTCCAAACCTTGTCAATATCTGCTTATGAAGAAAACTCAACACTAGCCTTGCATCATTCGTCGGTAGAGCCTTGACTTCTACCCATTTTGAGACATAATCGATTGCCAGTAAGATGTACAGATTATTGCAGGATGAGATAAATGGTCCCATGAAATCGATTCCCCAAACATCGAAGACCTCAACTTCAAGCATCACATTTAAAGGCATCTCATCCTTTCTAGTAAGATTCCCAACTCTTTGGCAACGATCACACCTTAAAATGAACTGATGACCTTAAACAACGCAGGCCAGAAAAAACCTGCTTGAAGAATACGAGCTGCTACCTTTTCACCACCATAATGTCCACCATAAACTGTGGAATGACAGTCTCGTAATATCCCCTCCGTCTCACAGAATGGGATACATCTCCTGATGATCTGGTCAGCTCCTTGTCTAAACAAATATGGTTCATCCCACATGTACCACTTCACCTTATGCAGAAACTTCTTCTTTTGAGCCGCATTCATATTAGGAGGCATTATATTGCTGACAAGATAGTTCACAATATCTGTGAACCATGCCTCTTCCTCTTGAACTGCGAACAACTGCTCATCCGGAAAAGATTCGTTGATCAATGTTTTATCATATGAAGTAGAATCGGGATTCTCCAATCTAGAAAGATGGTTAGCTACTTGATTTTTAGTACCTTTTCGATCCTTGACCTCTAATTCAAATTCCTATAGCAAGAGCACCCAATGAATAAGTCTAGCTTCGAATCCTTCTTTGAGACCAGATAGTGAATGGCAGTGTGATCAGTGAATACTATCTCCTTTGTCCCAAGTAGATAAGATTGAAATTTTTCAAAACCAAAAACTATAGCCAAGAGCTCCTTCTCAGTAGTGGTGTTGT